>NC_092070.1:12144366-12336866 GCF_039877785.1 Chaetodon trifascialis
TTTTTTTTTTTTTTTAACAATAAAAATCTATTGACAAAAGTCACAATAATCAATACATTGCCTGTCTTTTAGATCATGCCAGTTATTATTATATGTTTTCTTTAATTATTACAGAAAATGTATTGATGTAAATACATTTTGGGTAGGAATGAACATAATGGCTGAAGAGCTGGAAAACATCTTCAGATTTTCAAAACGTGAGATAAAATGTAAAAGAATAATTTGAAACATTTATTACTTTGACAAAAGAAGGATCAATGCTGGACAAAAACCTACAGGACTCATCCTCAATACACTGAAACACTCATGTTCGAATTTTTGTGAAGAATTACAATAAAATTTCATGTGCGTCAAAGTAAATGTTCATAACACAATTCCAAGGTGTGACTTCTCGATACAGTTCATCCTTCTTTTACAGCCTGTCAGTATTCTCCTCTATGCAAAGTGAACTTCCTCACAGTCTGATATAAAGACTTGATATCATGCTGTCAGTTGCAGCAGAAGAAGAGAAGCTCCATCAGATCACCTTCAACATTAACCATGTTCTCTGTAGCTCTGATGCTGCTGCTGGCAGCTGGATCCTGTGAGGAGCTTTCAGTGGATTCACTCTAATAAACACATTAGAAACAGTGAATAGTCAGATGAATGATGGAGATAATGTTGATTTCTGTTTCCACAGGTGTGAACAGTATTGATCTCATCCAGCCAGACTCAATGGTTGTGCAGCCTGGACAGTCTTTGACCATCACCTGTCAGGTCTCTGGTTATTCTTTGACTGATAACAGCTATGCAACAGGTTGGATCAGACAGTGTGAAGAAAAACCAATGGACTGGCTTTTCCATCAGTGGGGTGGAGGAGACTTTTACCAAAATAATGGTCTGAAGAACAAGTTCAGCTCCAGCAGAGACACTTCTGCAAGAACAGTGACTCTAAAAGGACAAAATCTGCAGCCTGAGGACACAGCTGTTTATTACTGTGTACGCTACACCACAGTGGTACAAACCACCAACAGACCTGCACAAAAACACAGCAACCAGCAAGACTCAACCACACACACATGTTCTCAGTGTGAACATGAATAAACACAGTACTCTGTGATGAGAATGTGGCTGAAAACAACATCTTACAAAGAAAATCAGAACAATGCAATAGTTCTATATCTTTTAAAGATATGATCAAATCAACATGATGCAAATATTCCTTTTTTAAAGTCAAATAAAGCTCGAATCTCTACACATGTTAAAGATTGCCAATTTGAAACATAAACTTTCAGTTTCCTGCTCTTTCAATGCAGATATGAATTATTCTGACATATTTTACAGTTTGCTCTTCTGTTGTTGAGATTTTCTGCTCGTGAAAATGTATCACATGTTCCCTTTTTAAATCTGGAGAGGGGGTCTATGCAAACTCCTCCTCTCTAAAAACACACCATCAGCAACTTGGAGCACAACACTGGGACAGTTTTACACATTTTCTGAAACACCCAGATCAGAGAGCACTGAACTACAGTGTTTATCACAGAATGGGAAATACAATTATCTGGACTTTATTATTTGTAGTTCCTATTCATGGTGAGAAAATCTATTCTGCTTTACTTCTTTTATCAATGCCCAATCTGTGATTTACAAGTTTGTTTGATAATGATCACCATTTCTTTCCTTACAGGAGTTTGGAGTCAGATCAAACTGGACCAGGCTCCCTCTGAGGTGAAAGACCTGGAGAGACAGTCAAGATGTCATGTGTCACATCTGGTTACAGCATGACAAGCAACTATATTCACTGGATAAGACAGAGGCCAGGGGAAGCTCTGCAGTGGATGGAGTGGATCAACACAGGTTCAAACTCTGCTCGCTATACCAGCTCCTTTCAAAGTCGTTTCATCATGACTGAAGATGTGTCCAGCAGCACTCAGTACCTCGAGGTCAAGAGCCTGACAGCAGGAGATTCTGCTGTTTACTTCTGTGCTCGAGACACAGTGACTGAAGACAGTGGAGCAGCTGCACCAAAACCTCCACAGACAACAACCAGCAATGATCTTACTGACATCTGGCTTCACTCACCACCTGCAGAAGCACTTTGATATATCCACATTAGATTTCTATTAGTTTTACTGCAAACTCATGAGGACATTTTTATTCTCTTTATGATGTTACATCAGTCACTGTAATAGAGTTCCTTCAATTGTCAAATCAGTGATCAATCAATTACCAATGTCATGTTCATAAGTAGAACTCATAAATGTTGCTCATCCAAAATCAATTCAAAATATTGGTGCATAGTTTGACGTGGTGAGATGACAATAAAGAACTTTTCATGAATGGTTGTAGATGATGAGGACCAGAATAAAAGTGTGCATTATTTATATAATTGTTAATGCTCCCATTTGCTGTGATGAATGAGAAACATTCAAAACGAATTATAATTTATCATATTTAAATCCATCTTGGATATTAATGTATTAAATGTCTGAACTATAAATGAATATTTTTGTCTTTGAATAAATGTGGATGTGTTTTTAATACTGACAGGAAATATAGACAAATAAAAACATGTCAGACAAACATGAAAACAGCTGATGTGGAGGACTGAGTCTTAGACATGAATTCTCCAGTTTCATGAAATATCTCCAGTCCAGCTGTTTCCTCACTGTGAGGAGGAGTCAATGCAAAACTCACATGTCTTCCACCTCTACTTATCTGACTGCAGAGAGGAGGACAGAGAACAGTGGACACACAGTTTAACATGATGGACTATAGGACAGGACTGCTGCTTTTAACTCTCTGCTGGGCAGGTGAAGATCTACACTGATCTGAATCTAATATAGCTTTTATTTGTGTCATCAGCTTATTTCACTTGATGTTTTTATTCCTCTTGACAGGTGTTGATGGTCAGACTCTGACAGAATCTGAAGCAGTGGTTAAAAGGCCTGGAGAATCTCACAGATTGACCTGCACAGCCTCTGGATTCACATTCAGCAGCTATGCTATGGGCTGGATCAGACAGGCTCCTGGAAAAGGACTGGAGTGGATCGCTTACATAAGCAGTGGCAGCAGCTACATCTACTACTCTGAGTCAGTGAAAGGCCGGTTTACCATCTCCAGAGACAACAGCAGACAGCAGCTGTATCTGCAGATGAACAGTCTGAAGACTGAAGATTCTGCTGTTTATTATTGTGCTCGAGACTCACAGTGACTGGAGTTGGTTGAGCAGCTGTACAAAAACCTACAGTACTCGTGTTTCAGGCTGGTGGAGACGATGCATAAAATATTTATATAGTATTTATGTTTTGTGTTATAATGCTTTTTCTAGATTTTACACTACATTTGTTTTTAAATAGCAAATGAATCTTTGTTAATGCATTATATAATAAAACTGTTGCTGAGAAATATTATTACTTAATATTAAACACATTAACAACACAAATCACTTGTTGATAAAATGGCCAAAGACATCACAACAATACAAAACATTTCTACAAATTAAGACTCAATAATGTCTGTACATCATGTGGACTCTAAAGTGAGTCATGAGAGTGAAAACTAATGTTGCAGTTTCTTGTATAAAATCACTAGAGGGCAGTCAGTGTCAAGTTTGTCTCTCCTCTGTTGCTGAAAGGAGACACTCAGATCTGCTGTTCTCATTGATCTTCATTAAACTCAGTGGAGCTCACAGCACATCAAGTTTCAAGTTTCATGCAGCCACCAGAGGAGGAGCCCTCAGACCACGACTGATTTCAGACCAGTTTTGAGCCAGGACTGAATTCACTCATTCCTACATGAAGTGACTACAATGAGGTGTTCAGAATCAGATACCTGGTTGAAAGTGAAATGCTGTAAACATCCCTGCTTTGAAAGCACAAAGGGGCAAATAAATTCAACACTTAGTTGAAATAACTATTCCTTGAAGGATATGAACACGGGCTGCACGGTGGCGCAGCAGGTAGTGCGCGTGCCTCACAGCAAGAAGGTTGCCGGTTCGATCCCCGGGTCAGGCGGGGCCTTTCTGTGTGAAGTTTGCATGTTCTTCCCGTGCATGCGTGGGTTCTCTCCGGGTACTCCGGCTTCCTCCCACAGACCAAAAACATGCTCATTAGGTTAATTGATGACTCTAAATTGTCCGTAGGTGTGAGTGTGAGTGTGAATGTTTGTTTGTCATTACATGTGGCCCTGCAATCGGTTGGCGACCGGTTCAGGGTGTACCCCGCCTCTCGCCCATTGTAACTGGGATAGGCTCCAGCCCCCCGCAACCCCGAAAGGGATAGGTGGTATAGATAATGGATGGATGGATGGATATGAACACATCACTCATGATTCACCTGTGATATTGAGAGAGACTGCTGGAAGTGAGACAGTTGGCAGAAAACACACAGGAGAGATAGTATAAATGCAGTTCTTCTTCTTCTGTTATTACAGGGTGCCGTTTGAGGTGTTGAGGTGACAGAGTTTATATGTCTGACTGCACAATTTCTCTTTATTCATGGAAAAACAAGAATATTTATGATGCTCATGTCTTGAGGGCTGATGTGTTTTTACTGACTTTGTTTTTAAAGCTGAATTAATCTTCTCCAGTTGTCTTCACATTTATTCCTTCTAAGGTTTTCTTTATCCTGATGTCCCAAATTGCACAAATTATACAAATTATGTCAGAGGGACTCTTGGAGGAATGACTGATGTACAGTAAACATTCATTCTGCAGTTTCATCAAACAGTAACTGAGATCCAAGTCAAATCCATTTCCACACTGTGAGGAGGAGTCAATGCAAAACTCCACCTCTACTTATCTGACTGCAGAGAGGAGGACAGAGAACAGTGGACACACAGTTTAACATGATGGACTATAGGACAGGACTGCTGCTTTTAACTCTCTGCTGGGCAGGTGAAGATCTACACTGATCTGAATCTAATATAGCTTTTATTTGTGTCATCAGCTTATTTCACTTGATCTTTTTATTCCTCTCGACAGGTGTTGATGGTCAGACTCTGACAGAATCTGAAGCAGTGGTTAAAAGGCCTGGAGAATCTCACAGATTGACCTGTACAGCCTCTGGATTCACATTCAGCAGCTACTGGATGGCCTGGATCAGACAGGCTCCTGGAAAAGGACTGGAGTGGGTTGCTTACATCAGTAGCAGTGGCAGCAGCAAATACTACTCTGAGTCAGTGAAAGGCCGGTTTACCATCTCCAGAGACAACAGCAGACAGCAGGTGTATCTGCAGATGAACAGTCTGAAGACTGAAGATTCTGCTGTTTATTATTGTGCTCGAGACTCACAGTGACTGGAGTTGGTTGAGCAGCTGTACAAAAACCTACAGTACTCATCTTTCAGGCTGGTGGAGCCCAAATATGAAATATTTTCATCCTACGTATATTTCATTTTACATTGCTATATTCTACATTTTACATGACATACTTTACTTTTAAATACCAAATCAATATTTGTCAATGCATTATATAATAAAACTGCTGGTGATAAACACTATTACCAAATATGAAAGACATTAAAACAGAGAAAATATCATTAAAATGCCAAAGACAGCACAACAATCTGCTGACATTATACTACTACAAATACTAAACATGTCCATAAATTAAGACCCAGTAATGTCTGTAAATGATGTGGAAGCTAAATTGATTCATCATATGGGAGTTTCTTGTATAAAATCACTAGAGGGCAGTCAGTGTGAAGTTTCTCTCCTCTGTTGCTGAAAGGAGACACTCAGATCTGCTGTTCTCATTGATCTGAAGTGACTGACTCTTGAACCCTGAACTGAACTGAAGCTTAATACTCCTGCTGCTCATGTACACTGGATATTGTGAGAGTTGAACCTTTTCCAACCTGAACTAAAGTCATGTGTTAACTTGATTCAGCACATTTCGAACAGTCAAGTTTGACTATAAGGTGTTTACCATCAGCAGTGAGTGCAGCTGCATCTGTCAGTGTCAGTTGATCTGAGCAGACAGGAAGTAGATCTCAAGATGAACATCAGGAAGCCTGAAGGAGCTGCTCCTCTAGAGTCTGCAAACACTGAAACCATTAAAAGTCTTTTACGCAAACCAGCAGCATCAGACTGTTTACATGATCCTGGCTGCTGTCACTGTATTTCTGTCTGCAGCAAAAACAAGAAGGAAGTACAGGAAGTGAGCAAATAACTGAGTAAATAAATGCTCATGTTTTCATCATGTTTTGAATTGTTGTCAATAATCACATTTAGGCATTAATAGTTTACAGTAAAAGCAAAGTTAACAGTTGTTTCTTTTCTGTAAATGCAGGCACATTTTCAATGTCACAGTTGACGGTGTGATGAAATTGAAATCTCATATGTAAAGCAGAGGTGATTTCCAGGCATGTTTTCACTCTGCAGATATAACAACAGTCAACAGACTCTTCTATTGGCTCCAGTCAGACCAACATTGATGCTTCACATGTTTGATTCTATGCAAACTCAGTGAGCTTCCTTGTTACTCAGCTATAAAAACTTGACATCAGGCTGTCAGTGGAGTTCACAGCACGTCACTTTCAACATCAAGCATGTTTTCTGTAGCTCTGCTGCTGCTGTTGGCAGCTGGATGTGAGTCTCTCTGGATTTGTCAAAGTCAGCAGTTCTTCTTTTGCAGTATAACTTGATCATTTGTTGCAAAACATTTTCTTTTTTCAACAGGTGTGAAGTGTGAACAGTTGACACAGCCAGCCTCTGTGACTGTGCAGCCAGGTCAACGTCTGACCATCACCTGTCAGGTCTCTTATTCTGTTGGCAGCTACTACACAGCTTGGATCAGACAGCCTGCAGGGAAAGCACTGGAGTGGATTGGACAGGCAGCTGGATCCACCACATACTACAAAGATTCACTGAAGAACAAGTTCAGTATCAGCTCAGACTCCTCCAGTAAGACAGTGACTCTAAATGGACAGAATGTGCAGCCTGAAGACACTGCTGTGTATTACTGTGCCAGAGATCCACAATAACACAAACCATCAGCAGACCTGAACAAAAACCCCTCAGTGCCTGAACACTTGTAACATGAAGCCACCAGAGGAGGAGCCCTCAGACCACTAATGATTTCAACACCAGTTCACTGCTACAGTCAAGACACAAACAGACTTTATTTTCTATGAATATTCTTCATGCAATTCAATGTCATCACCTTACAAAATTGAATGTTATCTATTGTTTTCCCACTGTAAAAAAATGGATTAAACTTTTAGTCATCATTGATCATTAAACATTATAGCCATGAAATGAGTTCAGTTGACATCTTAGCTTTAAATGTTCATCATCAAACAAGAGATGAAAGTCAGTTTCTTTCTATAACATCCTTCATGAGAAATATAAAACTGATTATCTGAATTTAACTGTAATATAGTCGGTGAATCAGGAGTCTTTAGCCAATTTCATGGTGTCAAAGCACAAAAAATGGCGCTTTCAATAACAATCTAAAGTGTTTTGTCAGAGATTCAAGTTCCACCTTTTGTTTGTGAGATGAAAGGAAAAAGCAGAACATTGAATTTTTATTTTGATTAATTTAAATATACTTTAGTCAGCTGATTTACTGTCATCAGTATGTAAATGAGCCTCCTTGTGTGTTGCCTCATAAAGAAGTGAAGTGTGTGTGTTTGTGTGTCAGTGAGAGGACAGAAGAGCTCACATCAGATCACCTTCAACATCAACCATGTTCTCTGCAGCTCTGATGCTGCTGCTGGCAGCTGGATCCTGTGAGGAGCTTTCAGTGGATTCACTCTAATGAACACATTAGAAACAGTGAATAGTCAGATGAATGATGGAGATAATGTTGATTTCTGTTTCCACAGGTGTGGACAGTATTGATCTCATCCAGCCAGACTCAATGGTTGTGCAGTCTGGACAGTCTTTGACCATCATCTGTCAGGTCTCTGGTTATTCTTTGACTGATAACAGCTATGCAACAGGTTGGATCAGACAGTGTGAAGGAAAACCAATGGAGTGGATTTTGCATCGGTGGGGTGGAGGAGACTTTTACCAAAATAATGGTCTGAAGAACAAGTTCATTTACCACACACGCACTTCTACTAGCTCTGTGACATTAACAGGACATAATCTGCAGCCTGAGGACACAGCTGTTTATTACTGTGTACGAGGCTCCACAGTGATACAAACCACCAACACACCTGCACACAAACACAGCAACCATGAGACTCAACCACACACACATTCTAAGTTAATATATATAAAGTATTGAGTTGAGTGAGTTGTTGAATACTTAAATGTATTTGTCTTTTTCTCACTTGAAGGATATGATTTATTTGAACATTTTATATCTGTGTATTATGATGCTGAGAAGATGTCAAATTATGGGGATGTGAAAAGACTGTTTCATCTAAAGGGAAACTAAGATAAACAGAACTCATTTCTATTCAAAGGCATAAACAAATACACATAAACAAATAGTTTGGCCATTAAAATAAACCTGTCAGCTGCCCCCTTAAGATTTTAAGACTCAGAAAAACTTTCTAGACCTCGACCACTAATGACATTAATTCATTTTAGAAATGTTTATCAGTTGAAATATCTCAAAAGATTCAAGATTCAAAGGTTTTGATGTTTCACGCTCAAACAAGATGTGCAGTGAAATGCAGAGTCAAAGTCTTGAGACTGTGCTAAACAGACTGGAGTTAATCAATGAATAATTATTAAAACAAGAGAAATAAGAGAAACAATAACATTTTGTACACTCTCTCACCCAAAAATGCAAATGTTCAGGGGGTGCAAATGATTCACAGAGGACAATTTAGACTATTGTATGCTCTCATCTGCTGGTGAATATGCTTTAATGTGGCAGTGATGTTGAAGCTCATACTAATATTTACAACAAATAAAACACATCAGTCAAACATGAAAAGAGCTGGTGTGGAAGACTGAGTCTTGGACATGAATTCCCCAGTTTCATGAAATATCTCCAATCCAGCTGTTTCCTCCCTGTGAGGAGGAGTCAATGCAAAACTCACATGTCTTCCACCTCTACTTATCTGACTGCAGAAAGGAGGACAGAGAACAGTGGACACACAGTTTAACATGATGGACTATAGGACAGGACTGCTGCTTTTAACTCTCTGCTGGGCAGGTGAAGATCTACACTGATCTGAATCTAATATAGCTTTTATTTGTGTCATCAGCTTATTTCACTTGATGTTTTTATTCCTCTTGACAGGTGTTGATGGTCAGACTCTGACACAATCTGAAGTAGTGGTTAAAAGGCCTGGAGAATCTCACCGATTGACCTGTACAGCCTCTGGATTATCATTCAGCAGCTACGGCATGCACTGGGTCAAACAGGCTCCTGGAAAAGGACTGGAGTGGGTTGCTTACATAAACAGTGGCAGTAGCACCATCCGTTACTCTGAGTCAGTGAAAGGCCGGTTTACCATCTCCAGAGACAACAGCAGACAGCAGCTGTATCTGCAGATGAACAGTCTGAAGACTGAAGATTCTGCTGTTTATTATTGTGCTCGAGACTCACAGTGACTGGAGTTGGTTGAGCAGCTGTACAAAAACCTACAGTACTCATCTTTCAGGCTGGTGGAGCCCAAGCATGAAGTATTATTTTATTTATGTTGTATTTTTTGTTCTAACATTTTTATTTCTATGTTATTTTATGTTCTATATTTAGATTACATATATTTCTTAAATAATCAAATAAATTCCTGAATCCTGTTCATGGGAAAAACAATTCAGCTCAACATGAAACACATTGAAAACACAATAAAGACTGCTTGCTGACAAAGGAGCCAAAGTTGACGTGGAATCTAAAATGAGTCATAATATGAGAGTGAAAAATAATGTTGCAGTTTCTTGTATAAAATCACTAGAGGGCAGTCAGTGTCAAGTTTGTCTCCTCTGTTGCTGAAAGGAGACACTCAGATCTGCTGTTCTCATTGATCTGAAGTGACTGACTCTTGAACTCTGGACTGAACTGAAGCTTAATACTCCTGCTGCTCATGTATACTGGATATTGTGAGAGTTAAACCTTTTCCACCCTGAGCTAACGTGGAACACTACCAAAAGAAATTTAAGCTCTGGAGACTTGGTTCTGTGGTGGACAGCAGTGCTACACACAATTCATAGTTGATGGGACGAATCATCAGAAGTATGGCAGATTCCAGAGGTGTGGTTTGCAGCGACCATATAAAGACAAAGTATGGAGAACTTGAAAGACCCATCACCAAGCTGTGTTTGCTGTTGGAAGTGACAAAAGCTTCAGACATTGAGATGTTGAACTCCAGACTCGACATGTAGCTTGTTCACTAGATGAATAGACAATGAACACAAAAGTGTGTCTGAACAGTGGTGGTTTCCCTGAGAGGCCAAAGGCAGCCTGGCCTCCACATAAATATATTGTAAATATATAATAACACAACATTACACTGTCATCATTGACCCCTCATATTTACTGAGGGCTGCAAAAAGCGAACTGTTTTTTTCAGTTTCAAATATATTTGAAACTACTTCGAAAATATATACAAAGATTTTTAAATTGAAGATACTGGTGTTGTTGTGAAGTCTCGATCGCTTTTCAAAAAGCAACTGAGCAGATTTTGATGCTGCATTTTTATCCAGCATTAAGGTCTGAATAAAGGATAGTAACCACCAATTAGTTGGTTGATGTTGCATCAATATATTAAAAGTAAAAACTTAAAAGTTAAGAAAATGACCTTGGAGTCTGTTCAGACTGCACCATGGCACTTAAAATCTTACAAGTTTTGGGTTGTATCCTCATGGTTGAATGCACTTTTTCCAAGTCACTTTGGATAAAAGACTCAGCTAAATTAATAATAATTCAAGTGATGAAAAAAATTCATTGTTAAAACAAGATTTTGATTCATAACTGCATTAGTAATAATGTAATAATGGTCAGAATAGATTATTGATATTATTGGATGCTTTCATCTGCTGCCCGATATGCTTTCATGTTAAACAGAGTCCTGAATGCAGAATCCCTCTTTAAACCTGCAGAGGGAGGTCAATACAAAGTTTTCCTCTCTTATAAATATATTGATGAGAGTAAATGTGGTAGTGTTTTTAATTCTGAGAGACATTTTAGACAAATGAAAACATGTCAGACAAACATGAAAACAGCTGATTTGGAGGACTGACTCTTAGACATGAATTCACCAGTTTCATGAAATGTCTCCAGTTCAGCTGTTTCCACACTGTGAGGAGGAGTCAATGCAAAACTCACATGTCTTCCACCTCTACTTATCTGACTGCAGAGAGGAGGACAGAGAACAGTGGACACACAGTTTAACATGATGGACTATAGGACAGGACTGCTGCTTTTAACTCTCTGCTGGGCAGGTGAAGATCTACACTGATCTGAATCTAATATAGCTTTTATTTGTGTCATCAGCTGATTTCACTTGATGTTTTTATTCCTCTTGACAGGTGTTGATGGTCAGACTCTGACAGAATCTGAAGCAGTGGTTAAAAGGCCTGGAGAATCTCACAGATTGACCTGTACAGCCTCTGGATTCACATTCAGCAGCTACTGGATGGCCTGGGTTAGACAGGCTCCTGGAAAAGGACTGGAGTGGGTTGTCTGGATTCATAGTGGTGGTAGCAGCACTGCCTACTCTGAGTCAGTGAAAGGCCGGTTTACCATCTCCAGAGACAACAGCAGACAGCAGGTGTATCTGCAGATGAACAGCTTGAAGACTGAAGATTCTGCTGTTTATTATTGTGCTCGAGACTCACAGTGATTGGAGTTGGTTGAGCAGCTGTACAAAAACCTACAGTACTCATCTTTCAGGCTGGTGGAGCTCAAAAATGAAGTATTCATCTTGTCTGTATTATTGAATTTTTTTTCTTTTGTATTCAATATTTTCCAGTCCATCTATTTTTTTAAAATAACAAATAAACTATTTAAAGGTCAGTTTTTTTTTTATAAAAGAGCTAAAGACAACAATCTTGTTGCTGAAATTAAACTACAAATGCAAAACATTTGAACAAATTAAGTATGAGTGTGAATGTTAGATGTATGAACATCAAGTCCTGCAAACATGAAAAAGTCCTGGAATTTTTGGGCAACAACTCTGTCTTTTCTCGTCCCCAGTGGGCTGATAGACCTGCACTGTCTCCCATGATTAATGTCCTCAAGTCAAGTCATTCAAAAAGATTCAACACAGAGACATTTGAGAACCACTGATGTATGACTGACTTTAAAGTGACATTTAAGGAGAAGTGTAACTTTCTCAAGATATTGGGAGAATATTAACATTTTGATACAAAACAGTCAATAAAGTTGTTTGTAGCTTCATATAAAGAAAGAGCAGCCACATCTGTCCATGGGCTGGAATTATCTTGTTCTGTTATTTGTTACAGTGTTTCAGTTTAAGAATATTTTATTTTTATTTGAAAATACAAATTGATTAAAAAACTGTAAACCAGATTGGATGATATTTGATAAAGAAGCAAGAAGCTTGTGTCTATTGTTTCAAACATCTGCAAACACTGAAGCAGGTGTGAAGTGTGAACAGCTGACACAGCCAGCCTCTGTGACTGTGCAGCCAGGTCAACGTCTGACCATCACCTGTCAGGTCTCTTATTCTGTTAGCAGCTACTACACAGCTTGGATCAGACAGCCTGCAGGGAAAGGACTGGAGTGGATTGGAATGAAATATACTGGAGATTCACACTACAAAGATTCACTGAAGAACAAGTTCAGTATTGACTTAGACTCTTCCAGTAAGACAGTGACTCTAAATGGACAGAATGTGCAGCCTGAAGACACTGCTGTGTATTACTGTGCCAGAGGACACAGTGAGAGACAATAACAGGAGATTCCTACAGAAACTACTTCCTCTGTTTTTCACCACTGAGGACATTATACTGAGTGTGATTAACTGTCAGTGATGAAAATTGTGAGTAGTGACTGAATATTGAAGTCTTATTTTATCTCTTTTACCTTAATGTTAAATTCATTTGCAAACTGCAGAAATACAGAAATATTGTTTTTGCATCTGTTTTTCCCTTGAATCAATGTTTCCAGATGATAAAAAACACTCTTTTCTCGTGGAACTTATTTTCTGTATTAGTGAAATACGTCATTGTCTCCATCAGTCCATGCATGAAGATCAGACATGCAATACAGAATTTTTAATTTTGGAAACACTGAAAAATACAAAACTTCCACTTGATTTGCAGATTTTACACCAACAGGTCTTTTTTTTTTTTTTTAAGAAAACACATTTCCGATCCATAACTGAAACCACACCAAAACATGAAATTTCCATGTTCGATATGATATAATATATATATTTTTTATATTACAACAAATGCCCTGCGACTGGCTGGCGACCGGTTCAGGGTGCACCCCTCTCCCCCTTTGACAGCTGGGATAGGCTCCAGCCCCCCCGCAACCCCAAAAAGGGATAGTCGGGTTTAGACAATGGATGGATGGTTGGAAATTACAACAAATGGTTATCAGTTAGTTAGTTGATAAAGCTCTCAAACGACCAGAGTCTATTAGCAGAATAGTGTCAGGTTACAATGTCCACACTGAACACTGCATGAATACAGTCAGCTCATCAGCATACAGCTTTAAATAAGTCAGTGATTGAGGAGCCTGAATGAAGCAGCTGATTCCAGTCAGCTGAAGCCAGAACAACTTCAGTGCTGAACAGTGGCAGTTTCTCTGAGAGACCAAAGGTAGCCTGGCTTCCCCATAAATATATTGTAAATATGTAAAATCAAAACATTACGTTGTCATCATTGACCCCTCATATTTACTGATGGCTGCAAAAAACACCAAGTTAAACCAATTAAACCAAACTCTAAATTTAAAGATTCATCAGATCTTTGACATTTCAATGTTTATTCATCAGCAGCATTTCAGAGTTCCTCAGTACTTTCAACTTTAAAAGCTCTTAGTATATGTTGAATAGCTTTGAAAAAGACCCCGAAAATATATCTTGAAATATTTAAATTGAAGATACTGGTGTAGCTGTGAAGACTATATTGCTTTTAAAAAACTAATTGAGCAGATTTTGATGCTGCAGTTTGAATAAAGGATGGTAACCACCATTTAGTTGGTTGATGCTGCATCAATACATTAAAAGTAAAAACTTCAAAATTAAGAAAATGACCTTGGAGTCTGTTCAGACTGCACCATGGCACTTAAAACTCAAGTGATGACAAAAAAAATCAATTCAATCAGTTTCTCATTCATTCATTCATTCATTCATTGTTAAAACAAGAGTCTGAATCATATCTGCATTAGTAACTAAATTAATAGTCTTTAGTCAACTTCATGCTGATGTTCAGTAGTCAAACTACAGTGAAATACATTTTTTTTTTCTGGAGAAATACTGTTTATGTTAATTCAATAGAGTGTTAAGAGTAATAGTGGTTAGAATAGATTTACATTATTCTATGCTTTCATCTGATGCCCAAAATGCTTTCATGAGTAACAGAGCCCTGAATGCAGAATCCCTTTTTTACCTGTAGAGGGAGGTCGATAAAAAGTTTTCCTCTCTTATAAATACACTGATGAGAGTAAATGTGGTTGTGTTTTGAATACAGAGACTCAATTTAGACAAATTTAAGCATGTCAGACAAACTGAAAACAGCTGATTTGGAGGACTGACTCTTGGACAAAAATTCCCCAGTTTCATGAAATGTCTCCAGTTCAGCTGTTTCCACACTGTGAGGAGGAGTCAATGCAAAACTCACATGTCTTCCACCTCTACTTATCTGACTGCAGAGAGGAGGACAGAGAACAGTGGACACACAGTTTAACATGATGGACTATAGGACAGGACTGCTGCTTTTAACTCTCTGCTGGGCAGGTGAAGATCTACACTGATCTGAATCTAATATAGCTTTTATTTGTGTCATCAGCTGATTTCACTTGATGTTTTTATTCCTCTTGACAGGTGTTGATGGTCAGACTCTGACACAATCTGAAGCAGTGGTTAAAAGGCCTGGAGAATCTCACAGATTGACCTGTACAGGCTCTGGATTCACATTCAGCAGCTACAACATGAACTGGGTCAGACAGGCTTCTGGAAAAGGACTGGAGTGGATTGCTTACATCAGTTATGGTGGTGGCAGCAGCCAATACTACTCTGAGTCAGTGAAAGGCCGGTTTAGCATCTCCAGAGACAACAGCAGACAGCAGGTGTATCTGCAGATGAACAGTCTGAAGACTGAAGATTCTGCTGTTTATTATTGTGCTCGAGACTCACAGTGACTGGAGTTGGTTGAGCAGCTGTACAAAAACCTACAGTACTCATCTTTCAGGCTGGTGGAGCCCAAACATGAAGTTTCTTTTCTATATATGTCATTTCAGTATATTCTCAATATTTTGTAATTCAATTATCATTTTTTAAATAGCAAATAAACAATATAAAGATCATAAAAATGCTAAAGACAGCAATCTTTTTTCTGAAATTAAATGACAAATACTAAACATTTCAATAAATTAAGTATGAATGTATGAAAATTAGAATTATGAACATCTAATTGTACATTCAAGAAAACTTTGGGCAACTTTTGGACAACAACTCTGTCTTTTCTCGTCCTCAGTGGCCTGATAGACCTGCACTGTCTCCCATGATTAATGTCCTCAAGTCAAGTCATTCAAAAAGATACAAGACAGAGACATTTGAGAACCACTGATGTATGACTGACTTTAAAGTGAAGAAGTGTAACTTTCTCAAGATGTCGGGAGAATATTGACATTTTGATACAAAACAGACAATAAAGTTATTTGTAGCTTAATATGAAGAAGGAGCAGCCACATCTGTCCATGGGCTGGAATTATCTTGCTCCCTTATTTGTTACAGTGTTTCAGTTGAAGAACTTTTTTTTTTTTGAAAATAAAAAGTGATTTGATTCTATGCAAACTCAGTGAGCTTCCTTGTTACGCAGCTATAAAATCTTGACATCAGGCTGTCAGTGGAGTTCACAGCACGTCACTTTCAACATCAAGCATGTTTTCTGTAGCTCTGCTGCTGCTGTTGGCAGCTGGATGTGAGTCTCTCTGGATTTGTCAAAGTCAGCAGTTCTTCTTTTGCAGTATAACTTGATCATTTGTTGTGAAACATTTTCTTTTTTCAACAGGTGTGAAGTGTGAAGAGTTGACACAGCCAGCCTCTGTGACTGTGCAGCCAGGTCAACGTCTGACCATCACCTGTCAGGTCTCTTATTCTGTTGGCAGCTCCTACACAGCTTGGATCAGACAGCCTGCAGGGAAAGCACTGGAGTGGATGAGTAGTGACACATCTGTCAAAGATTCCCTAAAGAACAAGTTCAGTGTCAGCTTCGACTCTTCCAGTAAGACATTCACTCTAAATGGACAGAATGTGTAGCCTGAAGACACTGCTGTGTATTACTGTGCCAGAGACTACACACAGTGAGAGACAATAACAGGAGAGTCATACAAAAACTACTTCCTCTATTTTGCACCACTGAGGACATTACAATACTGAGTGTGATTAACTGTCAGTGATGAAAATTGTGAGCAGTGACTGAATACTGAAGTCTTATTTTATCAAGTTTAACTTTATATGAAATTCTCTTGCAAACTACCGAAATATAGAAACATTGTTTCTGCATATGTTTTTTTTCCCCTTTGAATCAATGTTTCCAGATGATGTAAAAATACTCTTTCTGTTTCATACAGTGAAACTTATTTTCTGCATTAGTGAAATATGTCTTTGGCTCCATAAGTCCATGCATGAAGATCAAACATGCAATACAGAATTTTTCATCGTGGAAACATTAAAAAATGCAAAGCTGAAGCCAGAACAACTTCAGAATCATAACTGCAATAGTAACTAAATTAATAGTCTTCAGTCAACTTTATGCTGATGTTCAATAGTCAAACTACAGTAAAATACAAACAGAGGTTCTTTATATTTTTTTCCATAGAAATATTGTTTATGTTTAGCTCTGTAGAGTGCTAAGAGTAATAGTGGTTAGAATAGATTATTGATATTATTGTATGCTTTCATCTGCTGCCGAAAATGCTTCCATGTGTAACAGAGCCCTGAATGCAGAATCCCTTTTTTACCTGTAGAGGGAGGTCAATACAAAGTTTTCCTCTGTTATAAATACAGTGATGAGAGTAAATGTGGTTGTGTTTTTAATGCCGAGACTCAATTTAGACAAATTAAAACTAGGGCTGTCAGTTTAACGCGTTAATTAGATTAATTAATTACGCTGCAAATTAACGCGATATAAAAATTAACTCAATTAATCATGAGTGGCAAGTCAATGCGCAAGCATTTTAAATTTGGCCCTTTGAGTGACCCGTAGGCTGCAGTGGCAGGTCGCATCCTACCTGCGCCACTAGTCAAAAGCAGGGTGACAACAGACATGGATGCGACACCGGAGAGCGAGGCAAGCCTATTGGACCTTTGAACGGCAAGTTTATTTATAAAAAGAACAAAGACGGGACTATTAACAAGAACGCAGTGATTTGTACCTTGTGTAAAAAAGAATTTTCCTATCACCGTAGCAGCTCCAGCCTGAATTATCATTTAAACGCTAAACATGTAGTTGCTGCTAGTGCCGCTAGTGCTACCGTGAGCTCACTCCACCAACCCACACTTGCTGAGTTAGGAAAACGAATGAGCAAAGCCCCGACAGAAAAACTGACAAACTCAATCGCAAAGTGGGTTGCTGCTGATTGCAGGCCGATTTCAATCGTGGAAGACGAGGGCCTAAAAGAGGCGTTTCAGATAGCGTCATCTGACTCTAATTTCCAGCTACCGTCGAGAACTACAGTGATGAAAAGAATTCACCAGCTGTAATGTGAATGTCAGTGAATTGTAATGTCCTAGAATTCAAATTCGTTATTTGGGGACCTTTAGCAGATATGAGATTAAAATGCGATTAATTCGATTAATTAATTACAAATCCTGTAATTAATTAGATTCATTTTTTTAATCGCCTGACAGCACTAATTAAAACATTAGTTAGATAATTACAGGTGGACACCATCAGATGACAGATGATATTGAGGGCGAGTATGTCGAGGATGAATGGAAGGGGAACCTCGATATCAAGATGAATTATAACTTATCACATTCAAATCCAGCTTGTATATTAATGTATTATGTCTGAACTATGAAAGAATATTTTTCTCTTTGAATAAATGTGGATGTGTTTTTAATACTGACAGGAAATTTAGACTAATGAAAACATGTCAGACAAACATGTTTGTCTGACAAACAAACAAATGACAAACAGAAAGATGTTTGTCAAAAACATAAACTTAAACATGACAAACAAACACACTAACAAGCTTATTGAGCTCTTTAAATGTTTCCAAGACAGCTTTGAAATCTTTCATTTTTATTTGTATTACCTTATAGTTGGAGTCAAGATCAAAAGATCTTTTGGTTTTTTTAACTTCAGCTGACAACTGTGTTTTTTGCTTCAACAAACAACAAATGAAACATGAATAATTCATTTTCCTGTCACTTTTTGTGTGTGTCAGTGAGAGGACAGAAGAGCTCAGCTTTTAGTTCATGTAATATGAAAATCACTGTGTGGACCTGAAGCCAGATTAAGGTGAGGAAACAGAAAACATGTCACCGCATGTTTTGCCAATGTAAAGATTTTGTGTCATGATAGTTCAATTGATGTGATGTTGTTTGTTGGATGATAATCAACTTTAAAGACGAAATTCATGTCTGTTCATATAACTCATGCAATTCAGTTTCAGATTTAATTTTGCATGAATCACATTCATTTGTCTGGTGTCACAACCACTACATTATTGTTTCTCATGTCCAGCAAACTAAAGGTCAAACTCTGTCCTCCCTGTGAGGATGAGTTCATATTTGCCATCACTGGGATTTGAAATTTTCTGGGACCCTGCCCTGGGCCATGCCACCACCCTTACCACTGTCCACATCCTCCTTACATTTTGACAAGGGGACCAGGGACGGACTGACCATCTGGCATAGCGGGCATTTTCCCGGTGGGCTGACGTGCTATCTGGGTCGATAGTCGGCCACTTTTTTAATTTTAAATATTGGTCTGACCAGCCCATAATACCAGACAGTTGATCAGCGGCCCGATTGACATTTGGCTGGCCCAATCACATCATTAAACACCAACCCCTTTCGCTTTGGTCCTGCCGCCGTAATGCATTCGACAATAAAAGTCAGCGCAAGAGTTTGTTCATAACCACCGGCCGGCCCTCGACACACGCTGGTCTGCGGCCCATAGGTTATTTTCTTCACTGACATGTGAGGGGGCTCATCTCGTCCAATCATATCAGGAAACACTTCCCTTCTTTTACGTCGGTAACATAATCTGTTCTGGTTCAATACGGTACGCAACATTTAATTGTCAATTAAAGGGCGATTCCGTATTTTACCGGACGGGTGGCAACCCGACCTATAATTGAGCTTGAACAGCCAATTATGTGGAGAGATTGCTGCCCCATACAAAATAAAACAAATATAGAACAGAAATATGTCAGCTAAGACGCTACATTAATGATCCGTTAATGTCAGGAAGCACCCAACAAGCCATAGCTTCGATGAGCCATAGACGAACGGAGTTCGATTCACCTGATCTAATAAGCAACTGATGAAGCACTGAAAAAACACTTTAAAAACCTTCTCATGGTCAAATTTTTTAAGCCGAATTACTCAACAGAGCCTACTGATTACTTTCCCAGATCGAGAACACGCGGACCGACGCAGATTTTGGAGAAAAAGCGAGATAACTTTAAATTTGTGGATTTCTGACTGCGGTTCGGCGAGTCCCGCAGCGTCCCGTGAGAGTCCTCACTTCAGGACGAAAGCAACTGCCACACTGTCAAAAACAGTTATATTTCTCCGTAGATTTTACAAATAGATCATAAACTATCTCTGCGTTTTAGGCATGATATTCAAATGTGTACTTTTTTCCATAATGAGTCTTCCGTGGCCACGGTTTCATGCAAACGATGTCCTCGTGCGCCTGAGGTGAACGGCAGAGTCCCGTGATCTTGCTGTGCAGGTGGAGGTCTGCTATCCTGCACGTTCACATACAACCAGATTGACTGATTGTGAGTGGGCTGGTTGGTATGGAGCAGAGGGGGGGCTGGTAGTCATGATTTACAAGGGAACAGGGATTTATAGTGCATGACAGGAATGATAACAATCGAATAACATTTAGTCTTTTACCGGCATTGCTGTTTTAAGGAAGATTTATGGCATACCTCGTTTATATACATGTTTGCATATATATTTATCCCCTTCTTGTTAACTCCTTCAGTTTATGCCTCCTTCAGTAGCTTTAAGATGTTAAAATCACGTGTGACAGTATCATACTGTACTTTGGATCTCCATCAGAATTTAAAATAAATAATTAAAATGTGGGTTTGACAATGATTGACTGCATATTGTAATGATCGGTCCAAAAGCTGGACAGTATTGAAAAAACAGCATAAAGTTGTGCAAAATTGTCTTTACCTCATTATCTAAGAGTGGCAAAACAGCCTGATTCTGATTTGTTAGAGGCTATAATGCATGTAGCATTTTTAATTTAATTTTCTATCACTCAACCAAACAGATAACTTCAGCACCAGTTGAAAGGCTTTGTTTATATGAATTTTGACAAAAACATTTTATTTTTGCATTAACATGATAAATGAAAATGGTTAAAATGTAGGCTTTTATCACAATATATTAGTCATCATCATTTCAGACACTGTGCTCGACCAGCTCAAAGTTTACTCTGTAAGTACAAGACAAGGCTGAGGAAAACATCTGAAACCCACTACCTTTCATTGCCATCACATTGCGTCACAGCCTGTCTCTAATGGGGATCACTGGCCTCACAGGTTCAGATTCCAGCTTCAATTCATGCTTCAAGTGTTTATTCATTCATTCATTTATTCATTCCTCCCTACGTATCTCACGGCGAGCAGCAAGAACAGAAACAGCATCCAAACCGCCGCATAGGCAGGAGTGCAGCTGCAGCTCTTGTTGATGCTGCATTGGAGGTATAGTCTGTTTGGTGCTCCCATTGACAGAACCATTCAGAGAGTGCAAACATATAATCAGGTCTTAGTTTCCCCATTTGATTGGTAAAGCTGTCAAAGCACTATTCAGAGCTGTACACTTCATATCTAATCCCCCTTAAAGCATTCAATGTTTATTAAAACCAGGTAGCATTGTATTTTGTATTTCTAGCTTTATTTGGCTGTTTGGCATGTTAGTATTTAACAAGGCCCAGCAAACATGAGATCCAGCCTCGCTCTAATATGAATCATGGGGCTGAAAAATTGGGTCAGAAATGAGTCTGCCCAGCTGTAATCTGGTTAATATTGCTAGAGAATAATTAGCCAAAATGCATTATTATCAGTGGGTGTGCCACCATAGCAAACACACCAATTGTTCAGAAACTAATTCAAATGTCTTGATTGCTTGATTGTAACTGAAACCAACAAGTTTACAACTCTGGCAGGAGGCCATTAAAAGTCATTGTAGGGAAACAAAGACAGTCTCTAACTACAAGGCAGGGTGAAGGAGAGTAGCCAGTTTAGGAAAACACACATAACACTTCATAATAAAACGGCTCCTTGAAGGGTCAAAGTCAACACAGTTCCAACTGGGAGGAAATTTGGGGATTCTGAGAGACAAAATCACAGTACGTACTTATAACACGTCAGGAGCAAGTCACTGAGAAAGGGAAAATGAAACGTTTGTTGATGAGATTAGTTTTTACTTCACACTAAAGAATGGAATAACTGACCCAGACTGAGAGGTTCTTACAACAGAAAACCAGTGAGTCCTACAGACCAGGCTCTCTGTTCCAAGACGCAGGTTTACAGTTATCTGGTTTGCTTTTCTTCTCAGATCAGTTGCCATCATTTTCACAGGGGTGTGACCTCTGTTCTGTCTGTCATGAAGTGTCTTGAGAAGTTGAACAGGGATGTAACACTTCTGCTGTTGGAAGTGAGACAAGCACAGAAATTTTAGGAAGTAAACTGACAATAACTGCCATCCATTCATGATAGAAATGTTTTATGCTCAGTACCCTTTTTCTAAACTGCTGTAAGTCAAATGGCATTGGCATTTACTGATGTGTATCCACAGCAGCTTGGCTTGTGAACAATGAAGGCAGTGGGCCTCTTGTTATCTGCCCCTGACAACATTACAACAAGTGTTATGAAAAGAATGTCTTAAACCATGAACTTTTACTTTGGCATGAAAATTATCGGAACTGTCAATTATCTTTTGGCTACTTTGCAAATGTGGATGGCTGTGTCGTTCTATTGGCTGGTCAGCCCACCAACTGGTCCAGACTGAAATATCTCACCAGCTATTGGATGGATTGGGACAAACATCTGAGCTGTCATTCAGGGCCCCCAGTGGATGGAGCCTCCTGATTTTGGTGATCCCCTGGTGCCACCATAAGGTCGACGTTTGTGGTCTTTACCTAAATATCTCAACTGTTGGATAGATTGCCATGAAACTTGGTATTGATAGTCATGTTCCTCATAAAATCAGCATTATTTTTGTCATACTTCTTAGTTCGTGCATCATCAGGACAAAAATTTTATTTATTCAATACTTCGTGATCACATACCTGGAAAAAAAAGTCCCATCAGCTTTACTTTGTGTTTAGTGCTAAGCAGCAAATGTCAGCATGCTAACATGCTAAACCAAAAGAGTGAACATTATACCATTTATATCACACTTGCTTAACATTATTACATTAGCTTTGTCACTGAACATGTTAGCATGCAGGCATTCGTATTACAATAAGTGTCACTGTGCCCATGTGCAGCCTCACAGAGCTGCTAGCATAGCTGTAGACTTTTGGCCTGGTTAATATTCCTGCAGCAGGAGAATTTGTAGCTATGCAAATGTCAACTCTCAGATGGAGAGCACAGTCTTTTTTTTAGACTCCACAATTATCCACAAGACATTATTATCAGTGGGTGTGCCGCTGTTACAGACACACCCAGCTGTTCAGAAAATAATTGGCAGCCATTAATTCAAATGTCTTGATTGCTACTTGTGAGTGAAACCAACAAGCTTACAACCCTCTCAGGAGGTTATTACAAGTGTGAAGGAAAGGACGAAGGAAAATGGCCTGTTCAGGAAGGCACATTATAACACTGCATGACAAAACAGCTCCTTGAATGGTCAAAGTCAACACAGTTCCAGCTGGGTGGAAATTTGGGGATTTCGAGGAACAAAATCACATTGTGTACTTTCAAGACGACAGGAGCAAGTTGCTGAGAATGGGAAAATGAAACGTTTGTTGATGAGATGTAGTTTTTAATTCGCACTAAAGCTTGAAAATAATCCTTTGAAGTGTCAATGCCATTGGCATGCACTGATGTATATCTACAGCAGCTTGGCTTGTCAACAATGAAGCCAGCGGCACACTTGCTATCTCCTGCTGAAGCAAAAAGCACATTACAATCTGTCCCTGGCACCATTACAACAAGTGTTACCAAACAAATGTCATGAATTTACACCGTGATTTGATAATAACCGTAACTGTCAATCACTTTTTAGCTCCATTGCAGGTGAGTATGGCTATGTCACCAATTGGTCCTGACTGAAAAATCTCAACAACTATTGGATGGATTGGAAGAAACATTTATGCATGTTGTACCTACACAGTACAAAATAAACCAATCAAACAATATCCTGTACTGTGTTGTTGAATTATTTGTTTGTTTCAGCTTTGCAGACACTTCCATTCTCAGTCAATGAAAGTGATGTTAGTTTCCAGTTGGCTCCAGTGTCCACGCGTGCTGGAAAATTTCACATATCATCTGATTATGGACCCTGTTTTCCCATCTTTTTGTGTCTCACTGATAAATGGAGACAACAATTTTGGAAGTTTTTTCAGTTTTGAATGAGAGCACTGCAGCTGGCAGGCATGAATGTAATCATACTGCGTGTTTGCACACCGCCAAAATAAAAGTGTTTGTTTTTGCCACTGACAAACTCACATTGTTATAATAAGAAGAAAGAAGAAGAAGAAGAAGGAGAAGAAGGATCGTAATTTTTATTATCACATCACACAGAGTTAGTTGCACACTACACGCCATGCTTCCCGTGAAATTATTTTCTCCGCATTTATCCCATCCTCGGTCTGTCGATCCTCCGCGGCAGACCAGGAGCGGTGGGCTGCCAGCTGCCAGCCGACGCCGGCGCCCGGGGACCAGTTCTCCTTCGGTGCTTGGGTTCTCCTTCCTTTGGTGATCTTCTTGCATGTTTTTAGTGGGGGCTATTTAAGGAGGAAACCTTAGTTTCATGCAAAATTCCACACAGAACAGCCAAACTCCACACAGAAAGGCCCCCTTTTTTCCTCGAGCAGCAGGCACCGAAGGCGTGGTGGAGGACACGCCACCAGCGCCCACAGCGGGATTCCGGGGACCTTCTAGCTGTGAGGCGACAAGTGTGACCACTTGTGCCACCGTGTTACCTTGCAAATAAGTGTCTGACATTATTATGGAAAGAATCCATACACAGATACTTCTTTGTTGATGAGTAAGATCTGTTTTGCTTAAGCAGAAACAGCTGTTGCAGCGCTGTCGCCAAAGCCACCAGACTCCATTCAAAAAAACAGTAATTTTAGCATTTTTAAAAAAACTTCTTCAAATGCATCAAAAACAAAATAAAACTGGACAAAAACCTTCTTGGATCAACTTATTAATGTTTCGGCAACAATTACTAACTCTGGATTGGTTGAAATAAACTTTCAATTCACTGAATGGGGAGAGGAGCGAGAGAGCTGGCTGACGTCAGAGAAGCAGCGGGGGAAACAACACATTGAGTCGGAATGTTTAATATTTTTACACTTAAACTGACACTATTACGTAGACATAAACATGTCGGACTTGGTTCTTGGGGAAAAAATAAAAATAAAAAAATAATAGGACAGCACAATGGAAACTCTGATTTTGTGGCTCCTGTCCATCATGAAGTTCTTTCAGCAGGCACCAAAACAATGCTGCTTTTTTCCCACAATCCAGAATTTATTTTCACATTCGAATGTATGGATTTTTCAACAATTTGAATATAAATTAGAATTTAGGATCTTAATTGACAGCCCTACTCCTGATTTTGATGATCCGCTAGTTTTTTGTCTGGCGCCATGAGATGATTTGTAATAACTTTTATTATCCCTTTTAATTTAGTGCCATCATCTGGTCAAAAACTTGGTGCATGTCCACATATCTCAGAAAAACATCCCCATCAGCCTTGACTTATGTTAAGTGCTAAGTAGCAAGAATTGGCACACTAACATGTTGACCATTATGACATTATTACAAAAAATAAACTTTTGAAGACAAGTCAAATTTAACAAGTTTCAAGTTTAGATTTGCCTAAATCTCATTTATTTGTCTGGTGTCACAACTTTTTCATCAATGCTTCTTAAGTCCCACAAACAAAAGGTCAAACTCTGTCCTCCCGGCGAGGACGACTCAATGCAAACCGGAGTTGTCTTTCACCTTCACTAATCTCATTGCAAAGAGGATGATAAACCTTTTAGCTTTCACTGCAACTTTTGTTTTAATTTGTCTGACTGGACAATACTACTACTACTACTACTACTACTACTACTACTACTACTACTACTACTACCATACCAATATGCTTGTCAACCTATTGCACAAATTATATTGCAACTTGTCATCAAACAGTAACTGAGATCCAAGTCAAATCCAGATCCTCCCCATGAGGAGGAGTCAATGCAAAACTCACATGTCTTCCACCTCTACTTATCTGACTGCAGAGAGGAGGACAGAGAACAGTGGACACACAGTTTAACATGATGGACTATAGGACAGGACTGCTGCTTTTAACTCTCTGCTGGGCAGGTGAAGATCTACACTGATCTGAATCTAATATAGCTTTTATTTGTGTCATCAGCTTATTTGACTTGATGTTTTTATTCCTCTTGACAGGTGTTGATGGTCAGACTCTGACACAATCTGAAGCAGTGGTTAAAAGGCCTGGAGAATCTCACAGATTGACCTGTACAGCCTCTGGATTTTCAATTTGTGGCTACTGGATGGCCTGGATCAGACAGGCTTCTGGAAAAAGACTGGAGTGGGTTGCTTACATCAGTAGTAGTGGTGGCAGCATCTACTACTCTGAGTCAGTGAAAGGCCGGTTTACCATCTCCAGAGACAACAGCAGACAGCAGGTGTATCTGCAGATGAACAGTCTGAAGACTGAAGATTCTGCTGTTTATTATTGTGCTCGAGAGCCACAGTGACTGGAGTTGGTTGAGCAGCTGTACAAAAACCTACAGTACTCATCTTTCAGGCTGGTGGAGCCCAAGCATCAAGTATATTTATTGTGTTTCTATTTACTTTTGTATTGCTTTTAAAGGTGTTCTGTGTTCATTGTTGTAACAGTACAATTAACAAATGAATCTTTGTCAATACATCATAAAAATATGAAATATGATTTCTGAATATTTAACACGTATAAAACACAACAAAGATCACTTGCTGATTAAAGGGCCAAAGACAACACAACAATCTGTTTGCTGAAAGTAAAGACTAGTTAATGTAATTCAACATTTCTACAAATTAGAATAATGTCTGTAACTGATATTGAATCTAAAATGAGTCATAATATGAGAGTGAAAAATAATGTTGCAGTTTCTTGTTTAAAATCACTAGAGGGCAGTCAGTGTCAAGTTTCTCTCCTCTGTTGCTGAAAGGAGACACTCAGATCTGCTGTTCTCATTGATCTGAAATGACTGACACTTGAACTCTGGACTGAACTGAAGCTTAATATTCCTGCTGCTCATGTACACTGGATATTGTGAGAGTTGAACCTTTTCCACCCTGAGCTAACGTGGAACACTACCAAAAGAAGTTTAAACTCTGGAGACTTGGTTCTGTGGTGGACAGCAGTGCTACACACAATTCATAGCTGATGGGACGAGTCATCAGAAGTATGGCAGATTCCAGAGGTGTGGTTTGCAGCGACCATATAAAGACAAAGTATGGAGAACTTGAAAGACCCATCACCAAGCTGTGTTTGCTGTTGAGAGTGACAAAAGCTTAAGACATTGAGATGTTGAACTCCAGACTCAACATGTAGCTTGTTCACTGGATGAATAGACAATGTACACAAAGGTGTGTCTGAACAGTGGTGGTTTCCCTGAGAGGCCAAAGGCAGCCTGGCCTCCCCATAAATATATTGTAAATATATAATAACACAACATTACACTGTCATCATTGACCCCTCATATTTACTGAGGGCTGCAAAAAGTGAACTTTTTTTCAGAGTTCCTCAATACCTTTCAAGTTTCACATATATTTGAAACTACTTCTAAAATATGTCTTGAAATAATTAAATTGAAGATACTGGTGTTGTTGTGAAGTCTCTTTCCTTTTTCAAAAACCAGTTGAGCAGATTTTGATGCTGCATTTTTATCCAGCATTAAGGTCTGAATAAAGGATAGTAAACACCATTTAGTTGGTTGATGTTGCATCAATATATTAAAGTAAAAACTTAAAGGTTAAGAAAATGACCTTGGAGTCTGTTCAGACTGCACCATGGCACTTAAAATCTTACAAGTTTTGGGTTGTATCCTCATGGTTGAATGCACTTTTTCCAAGTCACTTTGGATAAAAGACTCAAAATTCATTGTCAAAACAAGATTTTGATTCATAATTACATTAGTAATTAGTTTTTTATGTAGAAAAACTGTCTATGTTTAGCTCAGTAGAGTGTTAAGAGTAATAGTGATTAGAATAAATTATTGATATTATTGGATGCTTTCATCTGCTGCCCAATATGCTTTCATGTTAAACAGAGTCCTGAATGCAGAATCCTTTTTTAAACCTGCAGAGGGAGGTCAATACAAAGTTTTCTTCTCCTTTAAATACACTGATGAAGTAAATGTTGTCGTGTTTTTAATTCTGAGAGACATTTTAGACAAATGAAAACATGTCAGACAAACATGAAAACAGCTGATTTGGAGGACTGACTCTTGGACATGAATTTCCCAGTTTCATGAAATATCTCCAGTTCAGCTGTTTCCACACTGTGAGGAGGAGTCAATGCAAAACTCACATGTCTTCCACCTCTACTTATCTGACTGCAGAGAGGAGGACAGAGAACAGTGGACACACAGTTTAACATGATGGACTATAGGACAGGACTGCTGCTTTTAACTCTCTGCTGGGCAGGTGAAGATCTACACTGATCTGAATCTAATATAGCTTTTATTTGTGTCATCAGCTGATTTCACTTGATGTTTTTATTCCTCTTGACAGGTGTTGATGGTCAGACTCTGACACAATCTGAAGCAGTGGTTAAAAAGCCTGGAGAATCTCACAGATTGACCTGTACAGCCTCTGGATTTACATTCAGCAGCTACTATATGGCCTGGATCAGACAGGCTCCTGGAAAAGGACTGGAGTGGGTTGCTTACATAAGCGGTGGCAGTAGCGACATCAGCTACTCTGAGTCAGTGAAAGGCCGGTTTACCATCTCCAGAGACAACAGCAGACAGCAGCTGTATCTGCAGATGAACAGTCTGAAGACTGAAGATTCTGCTGTTTATTATTGTGCTCGAGACTCACAGTGACTGGAGTTGGTTGAGCAGCTGTACAAAAACCTACAGTACTCATCTTTCAGGCTGGTGGAGCCCAAACATGAAGTTTCTTTTCTATATATGTCATTTCATTATATTCTCAATATTTTATAATCCAATTATCATTTTTAAAATAGCAAATAAACAATATAAAGATCAGTTTTTCATAAAAATGCTAAAGACAGCAATCTTTTTTCTGAAATTAAATGACAAATACTAAACATTTCAACAAATTAAGTATGAATATATGAAAATTAGAATTATGAACATCTAATTGTACATTCAAGAAAATTTTGGGCAACTTTTGGACAACAACTCTGTCTTTTCTCATCCTCAGTGGGCTGATAGACCTGCACTGTCTCCCATGATTAATGTCCTCAAGTCAAGTCATTCAAAAAGATACAAGACAGAGACATTTGAGAACCACTGATGTATGACTGACTTTCGTTACATTTCAGGAGAAGTGTAACTTTCTCAAGACGTCAGAAGAATATTGACATTTTGATACAAAACAGACAATAAAGTAATTTGTTCCTTAATAGAAACAAAGAGAAGCCACATCTGTCCATGGTTTGGAATTATCTTGTTCTGTCAAATGTTACAGTGTTTCAGTTTAAGAACTTTTTATTTTTATAGTTGATTGAAAAAAAAAAAGAAAAAAAAAAGCCTGAAGCTTGTGTCTATTGTTTCAAACATCTGCAAACACTGAAACCATTAAAAGTCTTTTATGCAAACCAGCAGCATCAGACTGAAGTTTTCAGACTGTTTACATGATCCTGGCTGCTGTCACTGTATTTCTGTCTGCAGCAAATACAGGAAGGATGTACAAGAAGTGAATAACTGACTAAATAAATACTCATATTTTTATCATGTTTTAAAATTGAATTATCGTCAATAATCACATTTAGGTATTAATCGTTTGTAGTACAAGTAAAGTTAACAGGTGTTTCTTTTCTGTAAATGCAGGCACATTTTCAAAGTGTTACAGTTGAGTGTGTGATGAAATTCAAATCTCATATGTAAAGCAGAGGTGATTTCCAGGCATGTTTTCACTCTGCAGATATAACAACAGTCAACAGACTCTTCTATTGGCTCCAGTCAGACCAACATTGATGCTTCACATGTTTGATTCTATGCAAACTCAGTCAGCTTCCTTGTTACTCAGCTATAAAAACTTGACATCAGGCGGTCAGTGGAGTTCACAGCACGTCACTTTCAACATCAAGCATGTTTTCTGTAGCTCTGCTGCTGCTGTTGGCAGCTGGATGTGAGTCTCTCTGGATTTGTCAAAGTCAGCAGTTCTTCTTTTGCAGTATAACTTGATCATTTGTTCTGAAACATTTCTTTTTTCAACAGGTGTGAAGTGTGAAGAGTTGACACAGCCAGCCTCTGTGACTGTGCAGCCAGGTCAACGTCTGACCATCACCTGTCAGGTCTCTTATTCTGTTAGCAGCTCCTACACAGCTTGGATCAGACAGCCTGCAGGGAAAGAACTGGAGTGGATTGGAAGCAAATATACTGGAGATTCATACTACAAAGATTCACTAAAGAACAAGTTCAGTATTGACTTAGACTCCTCCAGCAACACAGTGACTCTAAATGGACAGAATGTGCAGCCTGAAGACACTGCTGTGTATTACTGTGCCAGAGATCCACAATAACACAAACCATCAGCAGACCTGAACAAAAACCCCTCAGTACCTGAACACTTGTAACATGAAGCCACCAGAGGAGGAGCCCTCAGACCACTAATGATTTCAGCACCAGCTCACTGTTACAGTCAAGAGACAAACAGATAAGACAGACATGAAAAAGTCGTATGAATCAAACATGGCTTGTTATGACATACAATAATAATATCAAATACAGTGGAAGCATTTTATTAAAAGTGTCTCAATAATCAAATGAGCCTTATTGTGTTTCTCCTCATAAAGAAGTGAACCATGAGTGTGTTTAAATCATTTTTTTTTTCTCTTCTGTACTCTAGTTCTCTGCATGTCTTTTACATTAATTTTGACCTTAGATCTCTTATCTCACCGGCAGCTGTTTGTTTTAGTTCATGTAATATTAAATTCACTTTGTGGACCTGAAGTCAGACGAATGTGAGTCAACAGGAAACATAATGTCATCTCACCTTGTTTGTTGGAGGAGACAAGAGTGAATTTAATTGTCTGGTGTCACAACTTCAACATCAATGTTTCTCAAGTCCAACAAACAAAAGTTCAAACTCTGTCCTCCCTGTGAGGACGAGTCAATGCAAAATGCAGGTGTCTTCCACCTTCACTAATCTGACTGCAGAGAGGATGATAAGCCTTTTAGTTTTCACTGCAACATGTGTTTTAAACAAGCTAACAGTTTATTTGTCTGACTGGACAATTTAGTCTTATTGGCTGAAAATCATGGATATTCATGGCATCCATGTACTGAGGAGTGACATGTTTTTACTGTACTTTACTTAACTGTAGCTTCATTGATGTTCTGAACATCATTCTTCACATTTACTCTTCCTGAGATTTTATTTTCCCCTGATGTCCTGAAAATGGTTTGACTTGTCTGTAATTAATTGCTAACATGTCAAAGTCTTCACATGATGCAGACTGTTTTTCACTTTCCACACATCCCTGCTGCTATTCTTTAACTTAACCTGCTAAGCCTGCTGCAAGCAATTGAAATTTCATTCAGTGTACACCTGCTGTTTTACTGAATGACATTAAAGTTTGTCGAAAGTCTAAAGCCTCTAAAAAGTCTAAAGACTGCTGAATGAAGAAAAACTGACCTAAACATGAAACATGTCAGAGGGACTCTTGGAGGAATGACTGATGTACAGTAAACATTCATTCTGCAGTTTCATCAAACAGTAACTGAGATCCAAGTCAAATCCAGTTCCACACTGTGAGGAGGAGTCAATGCAAAACTCACATGTCTTCCACCTCTACTTATCTGACTGCAGAGAGGAGGACAGAGAACAGTGGACACACAGTTTAACATGATGGACTATAGGACAGGACTGCTGCTTTTAACTCTCTGCTGGGCAGGTGAAGATCTACACTGATCTGAATCTAATATAGCTTTTATTTGTGTTATCAGCTTATTTCACTTGATGTTTTTATTCCTCTTGACAGGTGTTGATGGTCAGACTCTGACACAATCTGAAGCAGTGGTTAAAAGGCCTGGAGAATCTCACAGATTGACCTGTACAGGCTCTGGATTCACATTCAGCAGCTACTATATGCACTGGGTCAGACAGGCTCCTGGAAAAGGACTGGAGTGGGTTGCCTGGATTGATAGCGGCAGTGGTAGCAACCAATACTACTCTGAGTCAGTGAAAGGCCGGTTTACCATCTCCAGAGACAACAGCAGACAGCAGGTGTATCTGCAGATGAACAGTCTGAAGACTGAAGATTCTGCTGTTTATTATTGTGCTCGAGACTCACAGTGACTGGAGTTGGTTGAGCAGCTGTACAAAAACCTACAGTACTCATCTTTCAGGCTGGTGGAGCCCAAGCATGAAGTTTTTATTCCTATATATGGCATTTCAACATATTCTCAATATTTTATAATCCAATTATCATTTTTTAAATAGCAAATAAATAATATAAAGATCAGTTTTTCATAAAAATGCTAAAGACAGCAATCTTTTTTCTGAAATTAAATGACAAATACTAAACATTTCAATAAATTAAGTATGAATGTATGAAAATTAGAATTATGAACATCTAATTGTACATTCAAGAAAACTTTGGGCAACTTTTGGACAACAACTCTGTCTTTTCTCATCCTCAGTGGCCTGATAGACCTGCACTGTCTCCCATGATTAATGTCCTCAAGTCAAGTCATTCAAAAAGATACAAGACAGAGACATTTGAGAACCACTGATGTATGACTGACTTTAAAGTGACATTTCAGGAGAAGTGCAACTTTCTCAAGATGTTGGGAGAATATTGACATTTTGATACAACACAGTCAATAAAGTTATTTGTACCTTAATATAAATAAAGAGCAGCCACATCTGTCCATGGGCTGGAATTATCTTGCTCCCTTATTTGTTACAGTGTTTCAGTTGAAGAACTTTTTTTTTTTTGAAAATAAAATTGACCCCCCCCCCCCCCCCCGAAAAAAATCAACCCAAAACAACTACAATCCAGACTTGATGATATTTGTTAAAGAAGCCTGAAACTTCTGTCTATTGTTTGAAACATCTGCAAACACTGAAACCATTGAAAGTCTTTTATGCAAACCAGCAGCATCAGACTGAAGTTTTCAGACTGTTTACATGATCCTGGCTGCTGTCACTGTATTTCTGTCTGCAGCAAATACAGGAAGGAAGTACAGGAAGTGAGCAAGTAACTGAGTAAATAAATGCTCATGTTTTCATCATGTTTTAATTTTGAATTGTTGTCAATAATCACATTTAGGTATTAATAGTTTACAGTAAAAGCAAAGTTTCTTTTACAGTTGAGTGTGTGATGAAATTGAAATCTCATATGTAAAGCAGAGGTGATTTCCAGGCATGTTTTCACTCTGCAGATATAACAACAGTCAACAGACTCTTCTATTGGCTCCAGTCAGACCAACATTGATGCTTCACATGTTTGATTCTATGCAAACTCAGTGAGCTTCCTTGTTACTCAGCTATAAAAACTTGACATCAGGCTGTCAGTGGAGTTCACAGCACGTCACTTTCAACATCAAGCATGTTTTCTGTAGCTCTGCTGCTGCTGTTGGCAGCTGGATGTGAGTCTCTCTGGATTTGTCAAAGTCAGCAGTTCTTCTTTTGCAGTATAACTTGATCATTTGCTGTGAAACATTTTCTTTTTTCAACAGGTGTGAAGTGTGAAGAGTTGACACAGCCAGCCTCTGTGACTGTGCAGCCAGGTCAACGGCTGACCATCACCTGTCAGGTCTCTTATTCTCTTAGCAGCTACTACACAGCTTGGATCAGACAGCCTGCAGGGAAAGGACTGGAGTGGATGAGTAGTGACACAGATGTCAAAGATTCCCTAAAGAACAAGTTCAGTGTCAGCTTCGACTCTTCCAGTAAGACAGTGACTCTAAATGGACAGAATGTGCAGCCTGAAGACACTGCTGTGTATTACTGTGCCAGAGACTACACACAGTGAGAGACAATAACAGGAGAGTCGTACAAAAACTACTTCCTCTATTTTGCACCACTGAGGACATTACAATACTGAGTGTGATTAACTGTCAGTGATGAAAATTGTGAGCAGTGACTGAATACTGAAGTCTTATTTTATCAAGCTTAACTTTATGTGAAATTCTCTTGCAAACTACCGAAATATAGAAACATTGTTTCTGCATATGTTTTTTTTCCCTTTGAATCAATGTTTCCAGATGATGTAAAAATACTATTTTCTGTTTCATACAGTGAAACTTATTTTCTGCATTAGTGAAATATGTCTTTGTCTCCATAAGTCCATGCATGAAGATCAAACATGCAATACAGAATTTTTCATCGTGGAAACATTAAAAAATGCAAAGCTGAAGCCAGAACAACTTCAGAATCATAACTGCATTAGTAACTAAATTAATAGTCTTCAGTCAACTTTATGCTGATGTTCAATAGTCAAACTACAGTAAAATACAAACAGAGGTTCTTTGTATTTTTTTTCCATAGAAATATTGTTTATGTTTAGCTCAGTAGAGTGCTAAGAGTAATAGTGGTTAGAATAGATAATTAATATTATTGTATGCGTTCATCGGCTGCCGAAAATGCTTCCATGTGTAACAGAGCCCTGAATGCAGAATCCCTTTTTTGCCTGTAGAGGGAGGTCAATACAAAGTTTTCCTCTGTTATAAATACAGTGATGAGAGTAAATGTGGTTGTGTTTTTAATGCCAAGACTCAATTTAGACAAATTAAAACATTAGTTAGATAATTACAAGTGGACACCATCAGATGACAGATGATATTGAGGGCGAGCATGTCGAGGATGAATGGAACGGGACCAAAAATGGACGCCTTGGACCAGAGAGGCCATGGTAAAGATGCAGCTGTTGATGCTGATGAACTGTTGTCTTCCTGTGAGATATGACTTCAGCCAGGAGAGGGCAGTACAGGTGGTGTTGAGCAGGGCCAGAGTGAGACTTATTTTCAGCCCTGGAGTTTCATGCCTCAGACTGGCCCACTTTAGATCACGACCTATTATTATTCAAATCATGTATACATGATTATATACATACATACATGATACATATTTTAAGTCTACAATAGCGCACTGTTATGTAAAGCCTTGTAATTCAGTGTATTTTTCTAAAATATTTCCAATTCAGTGCAAGTAAGGGTTTCTTCACAATGTAGATATCAACATGAGTGCACAACCTCAACATTATTCTTTACAACACATCCTTTTCAACAATATCTGAATCTATATTCTGTTCAAATAAGTGTTTGTTTGGGCACAGAAAGTGGTTATATTGGAACTAATTCTTGCGTGTTCACACTCTGTTACAACAGCTCACCTGTTCCTTCCATACTGACAGGAGCAATCCCCTCATCACTACTGGCTCCTGGCTCTGCTTCCGACACTAAAAATGGTGATAATTCTCAGCACACATCTCCCCTTTTACAAAGCCTTCTGATCAATTCAGGTCAGCTTCATTAAGGCAGTGCTGAATCATCTAGCATCTCAGGGCACTTTTCATATAGAGCAGGTCTACACTATACTCTTCATTCTATAAATTGTAATAATCTTCACTCAACGAGCAATCCTGCCTGTCCACTCTGGACCTGTGGGCTCATGGCTGCTGCTTGGTGCTGGATCTTCTGACTCTGAGGGGCTACAAGACAAAGTTTCCCGGTTATGTGGCGTCGCTATAATTTAAATAACGTTATGTTATATGCCACAACGCTACACAATTCATTGACATGATAATTAATTAACTTGAACGGTGGTTTGCAGGCAAAGTTCAACATCTTGCCGTGCCCATTTCATCATCCTCATTTGTCGTTTCCAACCGCACTGACAGAGTGCACGGACGTGTTACGTCAGGGTGCGTCTGCAAAAAAAAAAAAAAGAAAAAAAAGAAAGAAAAAAAGCACTGCCAATGGAGGCGGAGGCGGCCCAGGTACAGCGAACACCGGCCCTCGCGCCCAAACATCAGGCCAGCCCACCGAGAATTGTCCCGGTCCTCCCGATTAGCCACTCCGGGCCTGGTGCTGAGGGAGGATTCAAGGTGGGAGAGAAGCATGGTCTTCGTGGATGGTGTCAACTGAGGTTAAGAAGGATGACAATGCTGAGATGTCCAGAGTTTGAGGAGATCATGAAGAAATTTGGTTTATGTTTTTCTATTTTGCAGAGCAGTGTTTTGAAAATATGTAAAAAGTCTAGTTTCTGTTTTGTGCAGTGGGATACAAGTACACGTCTACCTGTATGTGCCTGCATCTGTATATATTTTAACATTTCAAAAATATGCACCAGGATAACAGTAAAGTGCCTTGTTTCTAGGGATTCAATTTTTTTTTTTTCTCCCCTGTTGTTAAAATACTCAGTGAAAGTACATCTACCTTCTTTCTTCCCTTTTGAACCTGCAGGGGGAAGTCTATGCAAACTCTTCCCTCTTTATAAACACAACAACAACTGTCAAATCATCTGAGGCAGAACAACTGACACAGTTTGAGAAAGACTCATCAGAAAACACTGAATTGCAGTTTTCTATCGAATGAAAACAATGATTGCCTGGTGTCTGTTGTTTGTAGTTGCTATTCATGGTAAGAAAATCAATTCTCCCAAATCAAAATAGTTTTAAAATTGTTTAGTTCACCATTTCTTTTCTTACAGGAGTTTGGAGTGAGATCAAACTGGAGCAGGCTCCCTCTGAGGTGAACAGACCTGGAGAGACAGTCAAGATGTCATGTGTCACATCTGGTTACAGCATGACAAGCAACTATATTAACTGGATAAGACAGAGGCCAGGGGAAGCTCTGCAGTGGATGGGGTGCATCAACACAAACACAAACTCTCCAAGCTATGCCAGCTCCTTTCAAAGTCGTTTCACTTTTACTCAAGATGAGTCCAGCAGCACTCAGTACCTCGAGGTCAAGAGCCTGACAGCAGGAGATTCTGCTGTTTACTTCTGTGCTCGAGACACAGTGACTGAAGACAGTGGAGCAGCTGCACCAAAACCTCCACAGACAACAACCAGCAATGATCTTACTGACATCTGGCTTCACTCACCACCTGCAGAAGCACTTTGATATATTCACATTAGATTTCTATATGTTTTACTGTAAACTTATGAGGACACATTCATTCTCTTCTTGATGTTACATCAGTCACTGTAATAAACAGATTTCCTTCAATTGTCAAATCAGTAATCAATCAATTACCAATGTCATGTTCAGAAGTACAAACCATAAATGTCACTCATCCAACATATATTCAAAGCAATGGCTCATGGTTTGACGTGGTGAGATGACCATAAAGAACTTTTCATGAATGGTTGCAGATGATGGTGATCAGAATAAAAGTGTGGATTATTTATTTTATTGTTAATGCTCCCATGTGCTGTCCATTATGCTCAATGTGACGAATGACAAACAAAACCTCGATATCAAGATGAATTATAATTTATCACATTCAAATCCAGCTTGTATATTAATGTATTAGATGTCTAAACTATGAAAGAATATTTTTCTCTTGTTTGAATAAATGTGGATGTGTTTTTAATACTGACAGGAAATTTAGACTAATGAAAACATGTCAGACAAACATGTTTGACAAACAAACAAATGACAAACAGAAAGATGTTTGTCAAAAACATAAACTTAAACATGACAAACAAACACACTAACAAGCTTATTGAGCTCTTTAAATGTTTCCAAGACAGCTTTGAAATCTTTCATTTTTATTTGTATTACCTTATAGTTGGAGTCAAGATCAAAAGATCTTTTGGTTTTTTAACTTCAGCTCACAACTGTGTTTTTTGCTTCAACAAACAACAAATGAAACATGAAAAATTCATTTTCCTGTCACTTTTTGTGTGTGTCAGTGAGAGGACAGAAGAGCTCAGCTTTTAGTTCATGTAATATGAAAATCACTGTGTGGACCTGAAGCCAGATTAAGGTGAGTAAACAGAAAACATGTCACCTCATGTTTTGCCAATGTCCAGATTTTGTGTCACGATAGTTCAATTGTGAGTATGTTTAATGATGTTGTTTGTTGGATGATAATCAACTTTAAAGACGAAATTCATGTCTGTTCATATAACTCATGCAATTCAGTTTCAGATTTAATTTTGCATGAATCACATTCATTTGTCTGGTGTCACAACCACTACATTATTGTTTCTCATGTCCAGCAAACTAAAGGTCACACTCTGTCCTCCCTGTGAGGATGAGGTCATATTTGCCATCACTGGGATTTGAAATTTTCTGGGACCCTGCCCTGGGCCATGCCACCACCCTTACCACTGTCCACATCCTCCTTACATTTTGACAAGGGGACAGACAGTGAATCCTAAAATCACCACAAGGCAATCACTTGTTTTAACTAGTGCTGTCCAAAATATCGCATTATTAACGTGTTAACGCAAATCAGTTTTAACGGCGTCATTTTTTTATCGCGAGATTAACGCTCTTTGTGACCGAGTGAACTTGTAGTTTTTTATAAGCTGTGGCCACTGCTAGTAAAGTAAGAAAAACTACAGGATCCGATTGTAAACCGGAAACAAAACAATAGGCACGCCCCACGCACGTGTTTGGTCTTGCCTGCTAGCTGTAAAAGAGTAGGCTTGTATACCGGTTTGTATGGATGTCAAGCGCGAAATGCTGAAATGGATGTGAACAAAATTCTGAATGGAAAGTCTAGTTTCAAAAAGTTGCCAGATGGGTCAACTGACAAGATTCTTTGGCATTTACTATATTTTATAATCTGTAAAAATGTACATATAGATAGTTGTTTTTTTCTATTCTGTATCTTAGATACTTCTATATTTTTATTTTGACCTCTTTATGCCACTGTGCTTGCTTTTTGTAACTTGCTGGCTGTTACAACCAAATCTCCCCAGTGTGGGGTCATCTTATGTACCCTGAACTTAAGTCATGTGTTAACTTGATTCAGCACATTTTGAGCAGTCAAGTTTGACTATAAGGTGTTTACCATCAGCAGTGAGTGCAGCTGCATCTGTCAGTGTCAGTTGATCTGAGCAGACAGGAAGTAGATCTCAAGATGAACATCAGGAAGCCTGAAGGAGCTGCTCCTCTATAGAATCCGTAAACACTGACTGAAGATTTCATTTGACTTTCACTGCAGCTGACATCAGTACAGAAGAGAGTTTTTTTTCATTGAATGTGGTCGAAAATAACATGTGATAAAGGTGATTTATAGAGTCAATTCAACTGTCAACTCATTTTTTTAAATAAATATAATAATTAATAAAGTAATATATTTTCAGGCTTGTAGATAGTGATTATTTAGCTCATCTGATGTGCAACATGACAGGGAGTAATGAGAACCCATGACGCAAAGATAAATTTGATTTGAAGGAATTTTAATTAAATGCTCTTCATAAATGTGAGATTTGAGAACTGAAAGTCACCTTTTGAAGTTTTATTAAAAGAAAAGTGGGAGATGTGGTTGTGATGAAAACTCCAATAAAATTAAAACATGTCAAACAAATGTTGACTGGACTGATCTGGGGAAATGATTCCTGAACATTGTTTCTCCAGTTTCACTAAACAACAAACTGAAAGCCAAGTCAAATCCAGTTCCACACTGTGAGGAGGAGTCAATGCAAAACTCACATGTCTTCCACCTCTACTTATCTGACTGCAGAGAGGAGGACAGAGAACAGTGGACACACAGTTTAACATGATGGACTATAGGACAGGACTGCTGCTTTTAACTCTCTGCTGGGCAGGTGAAGATCTACACTGATCTGAATCTAATATAGCTTTTATTTGTGTCATCAGCTTATTTCACTTGATGTTTTTATTCCTCTTGACAGGTGTTGATGGTCAGACTCTGACACAATCTGAAGCAGTGGTTAAAAGGCCTGGAGAATCTCACAGATTGACCTGCACAGCCTCTGGATTCTCATTCAGCAGCTACAATATGCACTGGGTCAGACAGGCTCCTGGAAAAGGACTGGAGTGGGTTGCTTACATAAGCAGTGGCAGTAGCCTCATCTACTACTCTGAGTCAGTGAAAGGCCGGTTTACCATCTCCAGAGACAACAGCAGACAGCAGGTGTATCTGCAGATGAACAGTCTGAAGACTGAAGATTCTGCTGTTTATTATTGTGCTCGAGACTCACAGTGACTGGAGTTGGTTGAGCAGCTGTACAAAAACCTTCAGTGCTCATCGTTCAGGCTGGTGGAGACGATGCATAAAATATTTATATAGTATTTATGTTTTGTGTTATAGTGTTTTTTCTATATTTTACACTACATTTGTTTTTAAATAGCAAATGAATCTTTGTTAATGCAGTACAGAACAAAACTGTTGCTGAGAAATATTATTACTCAATATTAAACACATTCAAAACATAAATCACTTGTTGATAAAATGGCCAAAGACAGCACAACAATCTGCTGAAATTAAACTACTACAAATACAAACCATTTCTACAAATTAAGAGTCAACAATGTCTATACATGATGTGGAATCCAAAGTGAGTCATAATATGAGAGTGAAAACTAAGGAAACACTCAGATCTGCTGTTCTCATTGAGCTTCATTAAACTCAGTGGAGCTCACAGCACATCAAGTTTCAAGTTTCATGAAGCCACCAGAGGAGGAGCCCTCAGACCACGACTGATTTCAGACCAGTTTTGAGTTAGGATTGAATTCACTCATTCCTACATTAAGTGACTACAATGAGGTGTTCAGAATCAGATACCTGGTTGAAAGTGAAATGCTGGAAACATCCCTGCTTTGAAAGCACAAAGGGGCAAATAAATTCAACACTTAGTTGAAATAACTATTCCTTGAAGGATTTGAACACATCACTTATGATTCACCTGTGATATTGAGACTGAGACTGCTGGAAGTGAGACAGTTGGCGGAAGAGGGTGATAATAAAAACACACAGGAGAGATAGTATAAATGCAGTTCTTCTTCTTCTGTTATTACAGGGTGCCATTTGAGGTGTTGAGGTGACAGAGTTTATATGTCTGAATGCACAATTTCTCTTTATTCATGGAAAAACAAGGATATTTAAGTGCTCATGTTCTGAGGGCTGATGTGTTTTTACTGACTTTGCTTTTAAAGCTGAATTAATCTTCTCCAGTTGTCTTCACATTTATTCCTACTGAGGTTTTCTTTATCCTGATGTCCCAAACTGCACAAATTATACAAATTATGTCAGAGGGACTCTTGGAGGAATATGTCTGGTGTACAGTAAACATTCATTCTGCAGTTTCATCAAACAGTAACTGAGATCCAAGTCAAATCCAGTTCCACACTGTGAGGAGGAGTCAATGCAAAACTCACATGTCTTCCACCTCTACTTATCTGACTGCAGAGAGGAGGACAGAGAACAGTGGACACACAGTTTAACATGATGGACTATAGGACAGGACTGCTGCTTTTAACTCTCTGCTGGGCAGGTGAAGATCTACACTGATCTGAATCTAATATAGCTTTTATTTGTGTCATCAGCTTATTTCACTTGATGTTTTTATTCCTCTTGACAGGTGTTGATGGTCAGACTCTGACACAATCTGAAGCAGTGGTTAAAAGGCCTGGAGAATCTCACAGATTGACCTGTACAGCCTCTGGATTCACATTCAGCAGCTACTATATGGCCTGGGTCAGACAGGCTCCTGGCAAAGGACTGGAGTGGATTGCTTATATCGGCACTTACAGTACTCCTATCTATTACTCCCAGTCAGTCCAGGGTAGATTCACCATCTCCAGAGATGACTCCAGCAGTAAACTCTACCTGCAGATGAGCAGTCTGAAGACTGAGGACACAGCAGTGTATTACTGTGCCAGACGAGACACAGTGAGAGAGAGTGATAGGAGAGTCGTACAAAAACTACTTCCTCTATTTACCACCACTGAGGACATTACAATACTGAGTGTGATTCACTGTCAGTCATTAAAATTCATTATAGTGTCTGAATTTTGACTTCTTGTTTTATCTGATTTGACTGAAGTTTGAAATCAAATTACAATAGATTTTTTTTTTTTTGTTATTTCCTCCCAAGACAATATACTCACTCATTTGTTGTATTCAATTTCAATTCAATTTTATTTGTATAGCGCCAAATCACAACAGAAGTTGTCTCAGGACACTTTCCATATAGAGCTGGTACAGACCAAGCTCTTTTATCTACAAAGAAACCAACAATTCCCCCATGAGCAAGCACTTGGCGACAGTGGCGAGGAAAAACTTCCTTTTAACAGGCAGAAACCTCGAGCAGAACCAGACTCTGGGTGGGCGGCCATCTGCCTCGACCGGTTGGGTGAGAGAGGAAGAGCAAGAGAGGGAGAGTGAGACAGACAGAGAGAGACAGACAGACAGACAGACAGACAGACAGACAGACAGACAGACAGAAATGCAGTCAGAGAGAGAGAGAGACAGACAGACAGAGACAGAGGGACAGACATGCAATCACAGTAACAGTGACAGTGGATGTAATAATAGCAGTAGCAGTTGCAGTGGATGTCAGGCAGGGCCAAGGCAGGAGACGCAGCTGCAATCCACAATCCAGATTCAGCCACTGTCCATGGGAACCTGCAAGACGACCAAGCACAGAGACTCCGGGGAAGGAGCTAAGTTAGTAACACACCGTGGTAGGACATAAAAGCGTGCGGATGGAGAGGGACAGAAGGACGGAGGAGCTCGGTGTATCTTTGGATGTCCCCCGACAGTCTAATCCTATAGCAGCATAACTAGGGGCTGGTCCAGGACAAGCCTGAGCCAGCCCTAACTATAAGCTTTATCAAAAATGAAAAGTTTTAAGCCTACTCTTAAATGTAGAGACAGTGTCTGCCTCCCGGACAAAGACTGGAAGATGGTTCCACAGGAGAGGAGCTTGATAGCTAAATGCTCTGACTCCTGTTCTGCTTTTTGAGACTTTAGGAACCATAAGTAGACCTGCATTCTGGGAACGCAGTGTTCGAGTAGGGCAATAAGGTACTATGAGCTCTTTAAGATAAGAAGGTGCCTGGCCATTTATGGCTTTGTAAGTAAGGAGGAGAATTTTAAACTCTATTCTAAACTTTACAGGGAGCCAGTGCAAAGTGGCAAGTATTGGAGAAATATGATCTCGCTTCCTGGTTTTTGTCAGAACACGTACTGCAGCGTTCTGGAGCAACTGGAGAATATTCAGCAACGAATTTGGGCAGCCTGATAGTAAGGAATTGCAATAATCCAGCCTGGAAGTTACGAATGCATGAACTAGTTTTTCTGCATCATTTTGAGACAAAATATGCCTGATTTTTGCCATATTACGTAGGTGAAAAAAGGCAGTCCTTGAAATTTGTTTTACATGGGAGTGAAAGGACATGTCTTGGTCAAAGATGACTCCCAGATTCTTTACAGTGGTGCTGGAGGCCAGCGCAATGCCATCCATAGCTGCTATGTCATCAGAAAGTGACGATGTTTAGGGCCTACTACTATAACTTCAGTTTTGTCCGAGTTTAGCATCTATCAACCAGGTAGTCCATCTGGGAGGGACTAAGGTTAGCATAAGACTCCTCTGTTGTATTGAGACATGGCATTGAATTAAATGCTGATGGGATCATATCCTTAAATTTAGCTACAGTACAGCACTATCAGACAGGAGTCTGGTATAAGAATTTTTGCCTACTGGCTGGTAGTCTGGTAATATGAATTCGAAAGTTATTAAATGATGGTCTGATAAAAGAGGATTCTGTGAGGAGACTATTAAGTCTTCGAATTCAATGCCATATGTCAGAACAAGGTCGAAGGTGTGGTTAAAACAGTGAGTCGGTTCATGTACATTCTGGCGGAAGCCAACTGAGTCTAATACTGAGATAAACGCAGTGCTAAGGCTGTCATTATCAACGTCGACATGTACATTAAAGTCACCTACAATAATTACTTTATCTGCTTCAAGGACTAAACTTGATAGAAACTCAGAGAACTCAGCTATAAATTCGGAGTAAGGACCAGGAGAGCGGTATACTACAACAAATAAAAGTGGCTGCACTGTTTTCCATTTCTCATGAGGAAGAGTGAGAACAAGGCTTTCAAATGAGTTATAGTCGAGTTTAGGTTTAGGGTTGATCAAAAGGCTTGAGTCAAAAATGGCTGCAACTCCACCTCCTCTGCCGCTGCCTCGAGGAATGTGGGTATTAATATGGCTCAGAGGAGTAGCTTCATTTAGGCTCACATACTCTTCAGGACACAGCCAGGTTTCAGTCAGACAAAATAAATCAACATTATGGTCTGATATTAACTCATTTACTAGAACAGCTTTAGAGGACAGAGATCTGATGTTAAGGAGTCCACATTTAATTCTCCTATCTTGTTGTACTATTGCAGAGGTTGTTCTAATTTTAATTAGATTCTTATGTTTAACTCCTCTTCTCTGTACTTTTGGTTTACTTTGTTTACGTGGTCGGGGGGCAGACACAGTCTCTATGGAGTGTTGGGTGAGTAACTGCTCTAATGGAGGCGCAGAGAAGAGTGTAGGATTGCAGCTCTGCCTCCTGGTTTCAACTCTGAGTTGTCAGGGGTTAGGTTCATAAATAAAATCGGTCAGATTTCTAGAGATGAGAGCTGCTCCCTCCAAAGTGGGATGGATGCCGTCTCTCCTAATCAGACCAGGTCTTCCCCAGAAAGTCTGCCAATTATCAATGAAGCCCACACCGTTTGCTGGACACCACCTCGACAGCCAGCGATTGAACGATGACATGCGGCTAAACATGTCATCACTGGTCAGATTTGGCAGGGGTCCAGAGAAAACTACGGACTCCGACATCGTTTTAGCATATGTACACACCGATTCCACATTAATTTTAGTGACCTCCGATTGGCGTAACCGGGTGTCATTACCGCCGACGTGAATAACAATCTTATGGTATTTACGCTTATCCTTAGCCAGCAGTTTCAAATTTGATTCGACGTCGCCCGCTCTGGCCCCTGGCAGGCATTTGACTATGGTCGCTGGTGTCGCTAACTTCACATTTCTCAAAATGGAGCTGCCAATAATCAGAGTTGGTTTCTCAGCGGGTGTGTCGCCGAGTGGGGAGAACCTGTTAGAAACATGAAGCGGTTGGTGGTGACCTGTGGGCTTCAGCTTGGGACTATGCTTCCTTCGAACAGTCACCCAGCCTCCCTGGTTTCCCGGCTGCTCGGGAGCTGTCGAGGGACGGCTAGCCGGAGCTGCACTTGGTCGGTCCGCACCGGCTACGGGGGCCTGGCTAACTATAGCTAATGGTTTTGTTTCCATGGTGCGGAGCCGAGCTTCCAATACACTAAGCCTCGCCTCCAACTCACCAAATAAACTACATTTATTACACGTACCAGTATCACTAAAGGAGGCAGAGGAGTAGCTAAACATGTGACACACCAAGCAGGAGAGAGCTGGAGAGGGACAGAGAGAAGCCATCGCTAGCTGCTAGGCTAAGCTGGTATAGCTAGCAGAGCAGACAAGCGCGTAGACAAATAAAATTGACGGTCGCTAAATAGACAGACTTATGGGTGCTTGAGCAGAACTAATGTTACTCTAGAGCGCGGATAAAAGGCCGCTGTAACAAAACACAGAGCAAATTACACTCAGAGGAACAAGAGCGACAAACGCACACTACTCGTAAGGCAGCAACCAGAAACAGGAAGTGAGACGATACGCTTACCTCAGCATGTCAGCACGTCAGTCAACAAATGATCAACAGAAAGAGAAGCAGAAAACCAAGATGAAAACCATGATTTTCACTCCTAAAGAAAATTTTCATACGTTTCTTGTGGAATAATAGACGACCGAGGCTACGTTTATCACTCTTGTACCTGCCGTATGATAGAGGAGGCCTCAGGTGCCCCAATCCACTTTGGTACTATTGGGCAGCTCAATTGAGGACCATGATGTATTATTTTACAGATAAGTCTCTCCCACCTTGGATGAATATTGAAAACTGCTTAGTCCTCTCCCCCAGTACATATACTCAGCAAAAGTCAAAATGTTGAAAAAAAAGACAAAAAATCCTATAGTCAGAAATATGATTAGAATTTGGTATCAGGTTAAGAAATATTTAGGTGAATCCTCCTCTCTGTCACGCTTCAGCCCGATATGGGGTAACTATTTTTTCCCTCCAGGCAGAGCAGACCCTGGTTTTAGGAAGTGGGCCGAAAAAGGTTTAAAGACAATAGGAGATCTCATGGGATCAGAGGGTGGGTTTTTGATGTCATTTGAGGAGCTCATTGCCAGGTACAATATTCCAAGTAAACATCAATTTAAATATCTACAGGTGAGAAACTTTATTAGATCATCTCAAAATCAGTGTGTGTCAATTCCCCCGTTGTCCATTTTGGAAATCGAAATGAAAAAAGATTGCTTTGGAAAGGGAACTATCTCCAAACTATATAACTTGTTAGCAGAGGGGTCCTCTGAGTCTTCTTTACGGAAACTTAATGCCTGGAGGGAAGATTTACAGGAGGATTTGCCCTCCGAGGACTGGGAAGAAGTGTGTGCTGAAGCACAAACAAAAACTACCAATACACGCCTCAAAGTACTGCAATAAAATGTCCACAACTTTACCTATGGAGAAGATTACTTACATTATAAAGGGGAAACTATCACTATTTCAAAACATTTGGGGTCCTTTTATGGAATATATGGAGAGTGTGGATTTAAGGGGTGTGGGGAGTGGGGCGGATGAGGCATAGTTACCAGTGATCCTCTACAGTGACCTAAAACAATTTCTTTTCTTTTAATATTTGATTTTTTTAATCTGTGTGAATTGTGAATTTGAGTTTGTATTTCTGAACCATGCACAATAGTGAAATAATTTGGGCTAACCCTTGATAAAATAGAGAAACCTTTGGTGTTTTAATTGTTGTTGCTTTCTTGTTTTGGGTTTGTTTTTTGTTTTTCTTGTTTGTTTGTTTGTTTGTTTGTTTTTTCTTTTTCTCTTTCCTTTTTTCATAAACTTTGTACTTTCAGCTAAGTGTTGCTCTATGTTAACTCGTAGATATCTGACTTGTAAGGAAAGATGATTTGAATGCTGGACAATAATTTAGCTGCTCTTGATGTTTCCTTTGATGTGAGAGCACTTATTTTTGTATACTATTGGAAGCATTTTGAAAACCCAATAAAGATAATGTTGGAAAAAAAAAAGATGTGCAGTGAAATGCAGAGTGTCAAAGTCTTGAGGCTGTGCTAAACAGGCTGGAGTGAAACAAAGAATAATAATTAAAACAAGAGAAATAAGAGATACAATAACATTTTGTACACTCTTTAACCCAAAAATGCAAATGTTCAGGGGGTGCAAATGATTCACAAAGGACAATTTAGACTATTGTATGCTCTCATCTGCTGGTGAATATGCTTTAATGTGGCAGTGATGTTGAAGCTCATACTCATATTTACAACAAATAAAACACATCAGTCAAACATGAAAACAGCTGGTGTAGAGGACTGAGTCTTGGGCATGAATTCTCCAGTTTCATTAAATAGTTCCAGTCCAGCTGTTTCCTAGCAAATGAATCTTTGTCCATGCTTCATAAAAATATTGAATATTATTCCTGAATATTAAACATTGTCAATTAAAGACAGACAGACAACAAAAGTCCATTAAAAAAAATCACAACAGTGAATCCATTGTCTGTCAGGTAGACCATGTCAATTATTATTTTACATTTTCTTTAACTCACATTTATGAAATGTTTTTTTCTGAAGTCAATTGTAAATTGAATGAATTGAATTGAATGAAAATGACTCTCCTTTTTGGGGGCGACGTGAGACTGTATCCAACATGGCTGGACAATCAGCTCCATTAAAAATGAACAAAGAGCCAATGATTGAATGAAAGTGGAACAGAGTCCTGTACATGAGCCCCTCCCTCTCCATGATGTCCTGATGCAAATCTTCAGTCTGTGCAGTGTACTTCTGTCCTGCTGACTGCTCTTGTGCTTTGTGTGGAGCATCAGAGGTCACATCTGCAGCCTCAGGATGATGAACTCATTCACTCTTCTGCTGGTCGCTCTCTCTCTGCCCTGTGAGTTCTCCTGCTTCTTGCTGTTTTATCTTTCATCAGACAACTGACTGATGGTCAGTCAGTGATGCCAGAAAACTTGTCGATGTCACTTTCTTCTGTGCTTCCTCTCTCCTCTCATCTCATCAGGTTGCACAGGTCAGAGTATGGAGTCCATTTCTTCCAGCTCAGTAGTGAAAAAGCCTGGAGAGACTCTCAGTCTCTCCTGCAGGGGATCAGGATTCACATTTAACTGCTGCACGATGCACTGGATCAGACAACCTGCAGGAAAAGCACTGCAGTGGATCGGGATTGGCTGGTCTGATGCCAGCAGGAACACTTATGCAAGCAGTGTGCAAGGACGTGTAGAAATCAGTCGAGATGATAGCAACAGCATGGTGTATCTGACACTGTCCAACTGAAAGCCAGAGGACTCTGCTGTGTATTACTGTGCCAAACACACACACTGGTTCAAGGAAGCAGAGAAGCTTTCCAAAAGCCCCACAGAAGATTTGTTTCCAAAGACCTGCAGGTGGCAGCAGAAGACATGAAATCAGATGACACAAAGGAGAGAATGACAGCAACTGCACACACGCACGCACGCACGCACGCACGCACGCACGCACGCACGCACGCACGCACGCACGCACGCACGCACCAGCTGATGTTGTGGTTTGAGACTTCCTATTTTGTTGTGTTCGATCAACACATAATGCTTCATAATGTTCCCTTTATTTATTTATTTCCAGATCAATGTGAAGCATTAAATCAATCCTCGTGATTGCAACTGTTCTTTATAGAGCTTCTTCTGCCTGGAATATGCTCCCATCCAACATCACACAGATTCAAAACAGATGGTCATTCACAAAGTTACTGGTGCAGCAGCTGTTGAGTCTCTCCTTGATGTTATTTTGCTGTTGCTGTTTTTTTTTTTTTTTTTTTTTTTAAAACAAAAACAAATGTGACTGAACCACAGACACATTTGAATATCACATTATTCTCATACAAACCATGCTAAAGCTATCAAACTTTCTTCTTTGGTCTAAAAAGTGCTGATATGGTGCTCCCTGTGTGTACTTCATGTCACTGCTGATCACTGATTACCTCAAGTGAGACATGATCAGGTTGTTTCTCTCAGTTGTTGACCTGGAGAATATTCAGGCGTATTCAGTCCTTCATCTCTCTCTTCTGCAATATATCCTTTGCTGATGAAAATACTTTTTTTTTTTTTTGACTTACAGTCAAACAATGATAATAAAATAATAATAAAATCAACTCAGGTTAAATAATTAGATGAAGTCAAAATTGCAAGAGATGCAGTGAGATTATACTTAAGAAAGGAAGAAAGTGAAACTTTGAAAATAAATTTTGAGGAAATGTTGAGAAGAGGACTCAATCTGTACTCTGAGTTCCACAAGTGAGGATCAGACACAGCAAAGCAAAGTCAGCAGTCCAGTTCCACACTGTGAGGAGGAGTCAATGCAAAACTCACATGTCTTCCACCTCTACTTATCTGACTGCAGAGAGGAGGACAGAGAACAGTGGACACACAGTTTAACATGATGGACTATAGGACAGGACTGCTGCTTTTAACTCTCTGCTGGGCAGGTGAAGATCTACACTGATCTGAATCTAATATAGCTTTTATTTGTGTCATCAACTTATTTCACTTGATGTTTTTATTCCTCTTGACAGGTGTTGATGGTCAGACTCTGACACAATCTGAAGCAGCGGTTAAAAGGCCTGGAGAATCTCACAGATTGACCTGTACAGCCTCTGGATTCACATTCAGCAGCTCCTGGATGGCCTGGATCAGACAGGCTCCTGGAAAAGGACTGGAGTGGATTGGTAGAATCAGTGATAGCGGTGGCAGCAGCATCTACTCTGAGTCAGTGAAAGGCCGGTTTACCATCTCCAGAGACAACAGCAGACAGCAGGTGTATCTGCAGATGAACAGTCTGAAGACTGAAGATTCTGCTGTTTATTATTGTGCTCGACACTCACAGTGACTGGAGTTGGTTGAGCAGCTGTACAAAAACCTACAGTACTCATCTTGACAGGCCTGATCAACCCAATAATGAAGTTTTTTTTGTTCATAGGTACTTTGTTTTGTATTTATTTTTACATACACTTTTCTATTCTATATTTACATTACATGTACTTTTAAAATTTCAGAAACCTCCAGAACACATAAAAAACACAATAAAGATCACTTGTTGAAAAAAGAGCCAAAGACAGCACAACAATCCATCTGAAGAAGAACAGCAGGACGCCTGAAGGAGCCGCAGTTTATCCTCACAAAGTTAATGTAATTAAAGTCTACATACAGACACAAATACTTTATGAACAGGGTTTTTTCATCTTTCATTTCAGTATTAATAAGCTCATCAAGGAATCATTTCCAAGATTTAACTGCAGAGAAATATTGAGGAATGTTGTGGGGACAAAACTGACAGTTTGATGCAATAAAACAGGCACCAGAGTTATTTATATCTGAATATGAAGGAAATGTAGCTACAACTCTCTGTGGGCAGGAATATACCTTTGCCTCTATGAGTCATCTTTATTGTTGGTGTCTCAGTCTGTTTTAACTCTCTTTCTCTCTCTCAGAGTCCAGCACTCCTCCTCTTCTCACAGAGTCAGTCTTTATGTATCAACACTGTACCTCTAAAATCTCTCACTGGTAAAATACAAATTCACAGTGATGCACAATCCCCAGCCATTCTGCCTGCGCATATCCTTCATTATAGCCTTTGCAGTTGCAGACTCGGCCAAGTTTCCACCTAGACAGCTGTACAAAGTCTCGTCCTCCTGGCTTTTAATTCAGGTGAGTGAAGTTGGCGTCCAGCAGAGGAGGAGAAAAAGAGCTCTGGATGTGTGCTGACTCCTCGTCATCTAAACTCTGCATGTCTTTCAGCTGCTCAGGGCCAGTCTCTCACCTCCTCAGAACCTGTGGTCAGCAGAGCTGGAGAACCAGTCACTCAGTCCTGTAAAGTGGAAGGACTCGCTGGCTTGGCTGCACTGGGATTTGTCAGAAACCAGGAACAGAACTGGAATGGACTGGACGCACTGATGCTGGAACTGGCACCATATTTGCCCAAAGTCTCCAAGGCCAGTTTTCCATCTCCAAAGTCTTGTGTCCTGAGAGGTGAAGAGTGTAAAACAAGAAGACTCTGCAGTTTTTTATTGTACATGAGAGCCACAGTGACACACCAGACGACAAAGCTGAGAAGCACTGAAGCAGGTCAAGCCTTTTACAACTGAATGATGGCCAATAAACAATAAAACACAAATCATTTTCTAATAGTAAAATACAAGTCTCATATTCACAATTATGTCAATAAAATTACATTAATTTAGTTTAAAAAAAGAAACAAGCTGAAAAACATTTTATCAGACAGCAAACTTAGCATGACCATAGTTTAATTTGAAAGGTGAAATGTCAACAATCCAAAATACATTTGAAAAAAATGTTCGAAACATTGATTCATGGTTTGACATTTTGAGATGACAATAATGCAGTTTTCATTAATGCTGGTAGCGACCAGAATAAAACTGAAGATTATTTATATTATTGTGAACACATTTCAAGAAAGCTTTTATGTTCATGTGACAGAAGTCTGAACGATGATGAACAGTTGTGTTATTAGAATAAATGTGGTTGTGTGTTGAACACTGAAACTCATTTTACACAAATAAAAACGTGTCAGACAAACAGCTGATTTGGAGGACTGACTCTTGGACATAAATTCCCCAGTTTCATTAAATATCTCCAGTCCAGCTGTTTCCTCACCGTGAGGAGGAGTCAATGCAAAACTCACATGTCTTCCACCTCTACTTATCTGACTGCAGAGAGGAGGACAGAGAACAGTGGACACACAGTTTAACATGATGGACTATAGGACAGGACTGCTGCTTTTAACTCTCTGCTGGGCAGGTGAAGATCTACACTGATCTGAATCTAATATAGCTTTTATTTGTGTCATCAGCTTATTTGACTTGATGTTTTTATTCCTCTTGACAGGTGTTGATGGTCAGACTCTGACACAATCTGAAGCAGTGGTTAAAAGGCCTGGAGAATCTCACAGATTGACCTGTACAGCCTCTGGATTCACATTCAGCAGCTACTGGATGCACTGGGTCAGACAGGCTCCTGGAAAAGGACTGGAGTGGGCTGCTGCTATCAGATATGACAGTAGCTACATCTACTACTCTGAGTCAGTGAAAGGCCGGTTTACCATCTCCAGAGACAACAGCAGACAGCAGGTGTATCTGCAGATGAACAGTCTGAAGACTGAAGATTCTGCTGTTTATTATTGTGCTCGAGAGCCACAGTGACTGGAGTTGGTTGAGCAGCTGCACAAAAACCTTCAGTGCTCATCTTTACCACTGCTCATTCTCTGTTGTTGCTTGTAGTCCCTGTAGAACATTCTGAATAGAAAGTTAAATAGACATAAAAAAATAAAAAAAATAAAAAAAAACTACAACAACCACCAAGCCATGACACAAATACAATGACATCAAACCACTGATGCAAACACAGCCATTGGGCCTGGGAGGAGTTTGTCCTCAGAGTCAATAAAGATGGTGATGAAGAGGACACTGACCCTGTGGATTCCTACCAGCATCTACCTTTCCATCTTGAAGGCATTGTGCAGCATATTACTGCTGGCAGCCAGGATTCCCTTGCCATGAGATTGCTCAGCTGGTTGAGTCCTATATGTTGGTTAATGTGTTTCAACCTGTTTTGTTCAACGTGTGCTCAGAGAGGCTGTGACCATGAAAAACACAAGATGGACAGAATCCTGATGATCACATGTCCAGTTTTTTCCGTCTTGTGGCCACAAAATGAATTAAAAAATGGATCCCAGTTCTCTGTTCAGCTGAGCTGAGTGCCTTTAAATAATGTAAGAAATGGATCATGTGTTGATTAGTCTTATTGTTTCAAGCTGTGCGCTTAGAATCAGGCACCAAATGTTGGATCCAATCAGCCCCGAAACCTCAATTAACAAACACACAGAACTGGCAAATACAGAACACTCCTGTAATTAATGTTCTCATATAATGAATAAAAATACCCTCTGAGTAAGAAGATGAAATCATTTCAGTCCAGAAATGTCAATTTTAATCTCTTCATTTTTTCAGCACTGCGAGGAGAAGTCAATGAAAATCTTCATCATTTCCATCTTTATTTATCACAAGACAAACCAAACCACCAACCAGACAAACAAAACATTTTCACTTCAACTACATGTTTAATGTTTCTGATGCTGTCACTGTATTTCTGTCTGCAGCAAATACAGGAAGTGAGCAAATAACTGAGTAGATAAATGCTCATGTTTTTATCATGTTTTAATATTGAATTGTTGTCAATAATCACATTTAGGCATTAATAGTTTACAGAGAAAGCAAAGTTAACAGTTGAGTGTGAGATGAAATTCAAATCTCATATGTAAAGCAGAGGTGATTTCCAGGCATGTTTTCACTCTGCAGATATAACAACAGTCAACAGACTCTTCTATTGGCTCCAGTCAGACCAACATTGATGCTTCACATGTTTAATTCTATGCAAACTCAGTGAGCTTCCTTGTTACTCAGCTATAAAAACTTGACATCAGGCTGTCAGTGGAGTTCACAGCACGTCACTTTCAACATCAAGCATGTTTTCTGTAGCTCTGCTGCTGCTGTTGGCAGCTGGATGTGAGTCTCTCTGGATTTGCCAAAGTCAGCAGTTCTTCTTTTGCAGTATAACTTGATCATTTGTTCTGAAACATTTTCTTTTTTCAACAGGTGTGAAGTGTGAAGAGTTGACACAGCCAGCCTCTGTGACTGTGCAGCCAGGTCAACGTCTGACCATCACCTGTCAGGTCTCTTATTCTGTTAGCAGCTACTACACAGCTTGGATCAGACAGCCTGCAGGAAAAGGACTGGAGTGGATTGGAAGCAAATATACTGGAGCTTCATACTACAAAGATTCCCTAAAGAACAAGTTCAGTATTGACTTAGACTCCTCCAGTAAGACAGTGACTCTAAATGGACAGAATGTGCAGCCTGAAGACACTGCTGTGTATTACTGTGCCAGAGATCCACAATAACACAAACCATCAGCAGACCTGAACAAAAACCCCTCAGTGCCTGAACACTTGTAACATGAAGCCACCAGAGGAGGAGCCCTCAGACCACTAATGATTTCAACACCAGTTCACTGCTACAGTCAAGAGACAAACAGACATATTTAGCAATGAAAAGGTAATATAAATAGAGCATGGCTCATTTTAAAATGCAATAATATCAATAATAACATCAGATATACAGTGGAGGCATTTTACAAAAACTGTCATCTCTGTCTGACTCACAATGTTTCTGTAAATAAATGACAGCATTACTCCAGCCAGGGACGGACTGACCATCTGGCATACCGGGCATTTTCCCGGTGGGCTGACGTGCTATCTGGGTCGATAGTCGGCCACTTTTTTTTATTTTAAATATTGGTCTGACCAGCCCATAATACCAGACAGTTGATCAGCGGCCCGATTGACATTTGGCTGGCCCAATCACATCATTAAACGCCAACCCCTTTCGCTTTGGTCCTGCCGCCGTAATGCATTCGACAATAAAAGTCAGCGCAAGAGTTTGTTCATAACCACCGGCCGGCCCTCGACACACGCTGGTCTGCGGCCCGTAGGTTATTTTCTTCACTGACACGTGAGGGGCTCATCTCGTCCAATCATATCAGGAAACACTTCCCTTCTTTTACGTCGGTAACATAATCTGTTTCGGTTCAATACGGGACGCAACATTTAATTGTCAATTAAAGGACGATTCTGTATTTTACGGGACGGGTGGCAACCCGACCTATAATTGAGCTTGAACAGCCAATTATGTGGAGAGATTGCTGCCCCATACAAAATAAAACAAATATAGAACAGAAATATGTCAGCTAAGACGCTACATTAATGATCCGTTAATGTCAGGAAGCACCCAACAAGCCATAGCTTCGATGAGCCATAGACGAACAGAGTTCGATTCACCTGATCTAATAAGCAATTGATGAAGCACTGAAAAAACACTTTAAAAACCTTCTCATGGTCATTTTCTTTAAGCCGAATTACTCAACAGAGCCTACTGATTACTTTCCCAGATCGAAAACACGCGGACCGACGCAGATTTTGGAGAAAAAGCAAGATAACTTTAAATTTGTGGATTTTTGACTGCGGTTCGGCGAGTCCCGCAGCGTCCCGTGAGAGTCCTCACTTCAGGACGAAAGCGACTGCCACACTGTCAAAAACAGTTATATTTCTCCGTAGATTTTACAAATAGATCATAAACTATCACTGAGTTTTAGGCATGTTATTCAAATGTGTACTTTTTCCATAATCAGTCTTCCGTGGCCACAGTTTCATGCAAACGATGTCCTCGTGCGCCTGAGGTGAACGGCAGAGTCCCGTGATCTTGCTGGGCAGGTGGAGGTCTGCTATCCTGCACGTTCACATACAACCAGATTGACTGATTGTGAGTGGGCTGGTTGGTGTGGAGCAGAGGGGGGGCTAGTAGTCATGATTTACAACGGAACAGGGATTTATAGTGCATGGCAGGAATGATAACAATCGAATAACATTTAGTCTTTTACCGGCATTGCTGTTTTAAGGAAGATTTATGGCATACCTCATTTATTTACATATTTGTATATATATTTATCCCCTTCTTATTAACTCCTTCAGTTTATGCCTTCTTCAGTAGCTTTAAGATGTTAAAATCACGTGTGACAGTATCATACTGTACTTTGGATCTCCATCAGAATTTAAAATAAATAATTAAAATGTGGGTTTGACAATGATTGACTGCATATTGTAATGATCGGTCCAAAAGCTGGACAGTATTGAAAAAACAGCATAAAGTTGTGCAAAATAATCTTTACCTCATTATCTAAGAGTGGCAAAACAGCCTGATTCTGATTTGTGAGAGGCTATAATGCATGTAGCATTTTTAATTTAATTTTCTATCACTCAACCAAACAGATAACTTCAGCACCAGTTGAAAGGCTTTGTTTATATGAATTTTGACAAAAACATTTTATTTTTGCATTAACATGATAAATGAAAATGGTTAAAATGTAGGCTTTTATCACAATATATTAGTCATCATCATTTCAGACACTGTGCTCGACCAGCTCAAAGTTTACTCTGTAAGTACAATACAAGGCTGAGGAAAACATCTGAAACCCACTACCTTTCATTGCCATCACATTGTGTCACAGCCTGTCTCTAATGGGGATCACTGGCCTCACAGGTTCAGATTCCAGCTTCAATTCATGCTTCAAGTGTTTATTCATTCATTTATTCATTCCTCCCTACGTATCTCACGGCGAGCAGCAAGGACAGAAACAGCATCCAAACCGCCGCATAGGCAGGAGTGCAGCTGCAGCTCTTGTTGATGCTGCATTGGAGGTATAGTCTGTTTGGTGCTCCCATTGACAGAACCATTCAGAGAGCGCAAACATATAATCAGGTCTTAGTTTCCCCATTGGATTGGTAAAGCTGTCAAAGCACTATTCAGAGCTGTATACTTAATATCTAAACCCCCTTAAAGCATTCAATGTTTATTAAAACCAGGTAGCATTGTATTTTGTATTTCCAGCTTTATTTGGCTGTTTGGCATGTTAGTATTTAATAAGGCCCAGCAAACATGAAATCCAGCCTTGCTCTAATATGAATCATGGGGCTGAAAAATTGGGTCAGAAATGAGTCTGCCCAGCTGTAATCTGGTTAATATTCCTAGAGAATAATTAGCCAAAATGCATTATTATCAGTGGGTGTGCCACCATAGCAAACACACCGATTGTTCAGAAACTAATTCAAATGTCTTGATTGCTCGATTGTAACTGAAACCAACAAGTTTACAACTCTGGCAGGAGGCCATTAAAAGTCATTGTAGGGAAACAAAGACAGTCTCTAACTACAAGGCAGGGTGAAGGAGAGTAGCCGGTTTAGGAAAACACACATAACACTTCATAATAAAACGGCTCCTTGAAGGGTCAAAGTCAACACAGTTCCAACTGGGAGGAAATTTGGGGATTTTGAGAGACAAAATCACAGTACGTACTTATAACACGTCAGGAGCAAGTCACTGAGAAAGGGAAAATGAAACGTTTGTCGATGAGATTAATTTTTAATTCACACTAAAGAATGGAATAACTGACCCAGACTGAGAGGTTATTACAACAGAAAACCAGTGAGTCCTACAGACCAGGCTCTCTGTTCCAAGACGCAGGTTTACAGTTATCTGGTTTGCTTTTCTTCTCAGATCAGTTGCCATCATTTTCACAGGGGTGTGACCTCTGTTCTGTCTGTCATGAAGTGTCTTGAGAAGTTGAACGGGGATGTAACACTTCTGTTGTTGGAAGTGAGACAAGCACAGAAATTTTAGGAAGTAAACTGACAATAACTGCCATCCATTCATGAAAGAAATGTTTAATGCTCAGTTCCCTTTTTCTAAACTGCTGTAAATCAAATGGCATTGGCATTTACTGATGTGTATCCACAGCAGCTCGGCTTGTGAACAATGAAGGCAGTGGGCCACTTGTTATCTGCCCCTGACAACATTACAACAAGTGTTATGAAAAGAATGTCTTAAACCATGAACTTTTACTTTGGTATGAAAATTATCGGAACTGTCAATTATCTTTTAGCTACTTTGCAAATGTGGATGGCTGTGACGTTCTGTTGGCTGGTCAGCCCACCAACTGGTCCAGACTGAAATATCTCACCAGCTATTGGATGGATTGGGACAAACATTTGAGCTGTCATTCAGGGCCCCCAGTGGATGGAGCCTCCTGATTTTGGTGATCCCCTGGTGCCACCATAAGGTCGACGTTTGTGGTCTTTACCTAAATATCTCAACTGTTGGATAGATTGCCAACAAACTTGGTATTGATAGTCATGTTCCTCATAAAATCAGCATTATTTTTGTCATACTTCTTATTTCGTGCATCATCAGGACAAAAATTTTATTTATTCAATACTTTGTGATCACATACCTGGAAAAAAAAGTCCCATCAGCTTTACTTTGTGTTTAGTGCTAAGTAGCAAATGTCAGCATGCTAACATGCTAAACCAAAAGAGTGAACATTTTACCATTTATATCACGCTTGCTTAACATTATTACATTAGCTTTGTCACTGAACATGTTCGCATGCAGGCATTCATATTACAATAAGTGTCACTGTGCCCATGTGCAGCCTCACAGAGCTGCTAGCATAGCTGTAGACTTTTGGCCTGGTTAATATTCCTGCAGCAGGAGAATTTGTAGCTATGCAAATGTCAACTCTCAGATGGAGAACACAGTCTTTTTTTAGACTCCACAATTATCCACAAGACATTATTATCAGTGGGTGTGCCGCTGTTACAGACACACCCAGCTGTTCAGAAACTAATTGGCAGCCATTAATTCAAATGTCTTGATTGCTACTTGTGAGTGAAACCAACAAGCTTACAACCCTCTCAGGAGGTTATTACAAGTGTGAAGGAAAGGACGAAGGAAAATGGCCTGTTCAGGAAGGCACATGATAACACTGCATGACAAAACAGCTCCTTGAATGGTCAAAGTCAACACAGTTCCAGCTGGGTGGAAATTCGGGGATTTCGAGGAACAAAATCACATTGTGTACTTTCAAGACGACAGGAGCAAGTTGCTGAGAATGGGAAAATGAAATGTTTGTAGATGAGATGTAATTTTTAATTGGCACTAAAGCTTGAAAATAACTCACCCAGTCTGAGAGGTTATGACAAATCTTGTGAATCACAGAGTCCAGACCAAGGTCTCTGTTCCAAGAAGCAGCTTTATAGTTATCTGGGTTGCTTTTCTTCTCAGATCAGTTGCCATCATTTTCACAGGGGTGTGACCTCTGTTCTGGCTGTCATGAAGTGTCTTGAGAAGTTGAACAAGGATGTAAGACTGCTGTTGTTGGAAGTGAGGCAAACACAAAAAAATTAGGAAGTATATTTACACTGAATGTGCTCCTTTGAAGTGTCAATGCCATTGGCATGCACTGATGTATATCTACAGCAGCTTGGCTTGTCAACAATGAAGCCAGCGGCACACTTGCTATCTCCTGCTGAAGCAAAAAGCACATTACAATCTGTCCCTGGCACCATTACAACAAGTGTTACCAAACAAATGTCATGAATTTACACCGTGATTTGATAATAACCGTAACTGTCAATCACTTTTTAGCTCCATTGCAGGTGAGTATGGCTATGTCACCAATTGGTCCTGACTGAAAAATCTCAACAACTATTGTATGGATTGGAAGAAACATTTATGCATGTTGTACCTACACAGTACAAAATAAACCAATCAAACAATATCCTGTACTGTGTTGTTGAATTATATGCTTGTTTCAGCTTTGCAGACACTTCCATTCTCAGTCAGTGAAAGTGATGTTAGTTTCCAGTTGGCTCCAGTGTCCACGCATGCTGGAAAATTTCACATATCATCCGACTATGGGCCCTGTTTCCCCATCTTTTTGTGTCTCACTGATAAATGGAGACAACAATTTAGGAAGTTTTTTCAGTTTTGAATGAGAGCACTGCAGCTGGCAGGCATGAATGTAATCATACTGCGTGTTTGCACACCGCCAAAATAAAAGTGTTTGTTTTTGCCACTGACAAACTCACATTGTCATAATAATAATAATAAGAAGAAGAAGGATCGTAATTTTTATTATCACATCACACAGAGTTAGTTGCACACTACACGCCATGCTTCCCGTGAAATTATTTTCTCCGCATTTATCCCATCCTCGGTCTGTCGATCCTCTGCGGCAGACCAGGAGCGGTGGGCTGCCAGCTGCCAGCCGACGCGGGGACCAGTTCTCCTTCGGTGCTTGGGTTCTCCTTCCTTTGGTGATCTTCTTGCATGTTTTTAGTGGGGGTTATTTAAGGAGGAAACCTCAGTTTCATGCAAACTCCACACAAAACATCCAAACTCCACACAGAAAGGCCCCCTTTTTCCTCGAGCAGCAGGCACCGAAGGCGTGGTGGAGGACACGCCACCTGCGCCCACAGCGGGATTCCGGGGACCTTCTAGCTGTGAGGCGACAAGTGTTACCACTTGTGCCACCGTGTTACCTTATAAATAAGTGTCTGACATTATTATGGAAAGAATCCATACAGAGATACTTCTTTGTTGATGAGTAAGATCTGTTTTGCTTAAGCAGAAACAGCTGTTGCAGCGCTGTCGCCAAAGCCACCAGACTCCATTCAAAAAAACAGTAATTTTAGCATTTTTAAAAAAAAACTTCTTCAAATGCATCAAAAACAATATAAAACTCGACAAAAACCTTCTTGGATCAACTTATTAATGTTTCGGCAACAATTACTAACTCTGGATTGGTTGAAATAAACTTTCAATTCACCAAATGGAGGAGCGAGAGAGCTGTCTGACGTCAGAGAAGCAGCGGAGGAAACAGCACATTGAGTCGGAATGTTTAATATTTTTACACTTAGACTGACACTACTACGTAGACATAAACATGTCGGACTTGGTTCTTGGGGAATAATAATAATAATAATAATAATAATAATAATAATAATAATAATAATAATAATAATAGTAACGTACAGCACAATGGAAACTCTGATTTTGTGGCTCCTGTCCATCATGAAGTTCTTTCAGCAGGCACCAAAACAATGCTGCTTTTTTCCCACAATCCAGTATTTATTTTCACATTCGAATGTATGGATTTTTCAACAATTTGAATATAAATTAGAATTTAGGATCTTAATTGACAGCCCTACTCCTGATTTTGATGATCCGCTAGTTTTTTGTCTGGCACCATGAGATGATTTGTAATAACTTTTATTATCCCTTTTAATTTAGTGCCATCTGGTCAAAAACTTGGTGCATGTCCACATATCTCAGAAAAACATCAAACAAAATAAACTTTTGAAGACAAGTCAAATTTAACAAGTTTTAAGTTTAGATTTGCCTAAATCTCATTTATTTGTCTGGTGTCACAACTTTTTCATCAATGCTTCTTAAGTCCCACAAACAAAAGGTCAAACTCTGTCCTCCCGGCGAGGATGACTCAATGCAAACTGGAGTTGTCTTTCACCTTCACTAATCTCACTGCAAAGAGGATGAAAAACCTTTTAGCTTTCACTGCAACTTTTGTTTTAATTTGTCTGACTACCATACTAATATGCTTGTCAACCTATTGCACAAATTATATTGCAACTTGTCATCAAACAGTAACTGAGATCCAAGTCAAATCCAGATCCTCCCCATGAGGAGGAGTCAATGCAAAACTCACATGTCTTCCACCTCTACTTATCTGACTGCAGAGAGGAGGACAGACAACAGTGGACACACAGTTTAACATGATGGACTATAGGACAGGACTGCTGCTTTTAACTCTCTGCTGGGCAGGTGAAGATCTACACTGATCTTAATCTAATATAGCTTTTATTTGTGTCATCAGCTTATTTCACTTGATGTTTTTATTCCTCTTGACAGGTGTTGATGGTCAGACTCTGACAGAATCTGAAGCAGTGGTTAAAAGGCCTGGAGAATCTCACAGATTGACCTGTACATCCTCTGGACTTTTATTTAGTGGCTACTGGATGCACTGGATCAGACAGGCTCCTGGAAAAGGACTGGAGTGGATTGCTGCTATTTATGATAGTAGCAACATCGCCTATTCTGAGTCAGTGAAAGGCCGGTTTACCATCTCCAGAGACAACAGCAGAGAGCAGGTGTATCTGCAGATGAACAGTCTGAAGACTGAAGATTCTGCTGTTTATTATTGTGCTCGAGACTCACAGTGACTGGAGTTGGTTGAGCAGCTGTACAAAAACCTACAGTACTCATCTTTCAGGCTGGTGGAGCCCAAACATGAACTATTTGAAAATATATCTTATTTCATATTTTATTTATTTGCAAACAATGCTTTACAGTACAAATATCTTTTTCTAACAATAATCTATTTGAATATCAGTTTTAGAGCTAAAGACAACAATCTTGTTGCTGAAATTAAACCTCAAATGCAAAACATTTCAACAAATTAAATATGAACGTATGAACGTTAGATGTATGAACATCAAGTCCTGCAATCATGAAAAAGTTCTGGAATTTTTGGGCAACAACTCTGTCTTTTCTCGTCCTCAGTGGGCTGATGGACCTGAACTGTGTCCCGTGATTAATGTCCTCAAGTCAAGTCATTCAAAAAGATTCAACACAGAGACATTTGAGAATCACTGATGTATGACTGACTTTAGTTACATTTAAGGAGAAGCGCAACTTTCTCAAGATGTCGGGAGAATATTGACATTTTGATACAAAACAGACAATAAAGTTATTTGTAGCTTAATATAAAGAAAGAGCAGCCACATCTGTCCATGGGCTGGAATTATCTTGTTCCCTTATTTGTTGCAGTGTTTCAGTTTAAGAACTTTTTTTCTTTTAAATAAAAAGTGATTGACAAAAAACAAAACAAAACAAAAAAAAACACAACTACAATCCAGACTGGATGATATTTGTTAAAGAAGCCGGAAGCTTGTGTCTATTGTTTGAAACATCTGCAAACACTGAAACCATTAAAAGTCTTTTATGCAAACCAGCAGCATCAGACTGAAGTTTTCAGACTATTTTCATGATCCTGGCTGCTGTCACTGTATTTCTGTCTGCAGCAAATACAGGAAGGAAGTACAGGAATTGAGCAAATAACTGAGGAAATAAATGCTCATGTTTTCATCATGTTTTAATATTGAATTGTTGTCAATAATCACAGTGTGATGAAATTGAAATCTCATATGTAAAGCAGAGGTGATTTCCAGGCATGTTTTCACTCTGCAGATATAACAACAGTCAACAGACTCTTCTATTGGCTCCAGTCAGACCAACATTGATGCTTCACATGTTTGATTCTATGCAAACTCAGTGAGCTTCCTTGTTACTCAGCTATAAAAACTTGACATCAGGCTGTCAGTGGAGTTCACAGCACGTCACTTTCAACATCAAGCATGTTTTCTGTAGCTCTGCTGCTGCTGCTGTTGGCAGCTGGATGTGAGTCTCTCTGGATTTGTCAAAGTCAGCAGTTCTTCTTTTGCAGTATAACTTGATCATTTGTTGTGAAACATTTTGACCATCACCTGTCAGGTCTCTTATTCTGTTGGCAGCTACTACACAGCTTGGATCAGACAGCCTGCAGGGAAAGGACTGGAGTGGATTGGACAGGCAGCTGTTGGATACACCACATATTACAAAGATTCACTGAAGAACAAGTTCAGTATCAGCTTAGACTCTTCCAGTAAGACAGTGACTCTAAATGGACAGAATATGCAGCCTGAAGACACTGCTGTGTATTACCGTGCCAGAAGAGACACAGTGAGAGACAATAACAGGAGAGTCGTACAAAAACTACTCCATTTTCCACCATTGAGGACATTACAATACTGCGATTAACTGTCAGTGATGAAAATTGTGAGTAGTGACTGAATATTGAAGTCTTATTTTATCGAGTTTAACTAAATATTGAATTCACTTGCAAACTGCAGAGGTATAGAAACATTGTTTTTGCAGATGTTTTTTCCCCCTGAATCAATGTTTCCAGATGACGTAAAAACACTTTTTTCTGTTTCATATAGCAGAACTTATTTTCTGTATTAGTGAAATATGTCCATAAGTCCATGGATGAAGATTAGACATGCAATACAGGATTTTTTCAATGTGGAAACATTAGAAAATGCAAAGCTTCCACTTGATTTGCAGATTTTACGCATACATTTTCCTGAGAAAACAAATTTCCTATAGACAACTAAAACCACACCAAAATATGAAATTTCAAGATTTGATATGACATAATATATATATTATAACAAATAGTTATCAGTTAGATTCAGTTGAAAAGGCTCTCAAACGACCAGAGTCTATTAGCAGAATAGTGTCAGGTTACAATGTTCACACTGAACACCTGCATGAATACAGTCAGCTCATCAGCATACAACTTTAAATAAGTCAGTGATTGAGAAGTCTGAATGAAGCAGCTGATTTCAGTCAGCTGAAGCCAGAACAACTTCAGTGCTGTGTCTGAACAGTGGTGGTTGCTCTGAGAGACCAAAGGTAGCCTGGCCTCCCCATAAATATATTGTAAATATATAATAACAAAACATTACATTGTCATCATTGACCCCTCAAATATACTGATGGCTACAAAAAGCACTAAGTTAAAACAAACTCTAAATTTTAAAATTCATCAGATCTTTGACATTTCAATGTTTATTCATCAGCAGGATTAATTCATGTCATTGTTTAGTGAGCATGTTTTTTTTTCAGATTTCCACAGTCCCTTTTAACTTTGAAGTCATCTAAAGGGAAACTAAGATGAACAGAACCCATTTCTATTCAAAGGCATAAACAAATACACATAAACAAATAATTTGGCCATGAAAATAAACCTGTCAGCTGCCCCCTTAAGATTTTAAGACTCTCAGAAAAACTTTCTAGACCTCGACCACTAAAGACATTCATTTATTTTAGAAATGTTTATCAGTTAAAATATCTCAAAAGATTCAAGATTCAAAGGTTTTGATGTTTCACGCTCAAACAAGATGTGCAGTGAAATGCAGTGTCAAAGTCTTGAGGTTGTGCTAAACAGGCTGGAGTTAATCAATGAATAATTATTAAAACGAGAGAAATAAGAGAAACAATAACATTTTGTACACTCTCTCACCCAAAAATGCAAATGTTCAGGGGGTGCAAATGATTCACAGAGGACAGTTTAGACTATTGTATGCTCTCATCTGCTGGTGAATATGCTTTAATGTGGCAGTGATGTTGAAGCTCATACTAATATTTACAACAAATAAAACACATCAGTCAAACATGAAAACAGCTGGTGTAGAGGACTGAGTCTTGGACATGAATTCTCCAGTTTCATGAAATATCTCCAGTCCAGCTGTTTCCTCACTGTGAGGAGGAGTCAATGCAAAACTCACATGTCTTCCACCTCTACTTATCTGACTGCAGAGAGGAGGACAGAGAACAGTGGACACACAGTTTAACATGATGGACTATAGGACAGGACTGCTGCTTTTAACTCTCTGTTGGGCAGGTGAAGATCTACACTGATCTGAATCTAATATAGCTTTTATTTGTGTCATCAGCTTATTTCACTTGATGTTTTTATTCCTCTTGAAAGGGGTTGATGGTCAGACTCTGACAGAATCTGAAGCAGTGGTTAAAAGGCCTGGAGAATCTCACAGATTGACCTGTACAGCCTCTGGATTCACACTCAGCAGCTATGACATGAACTGGATCAGACAAGCTCCTGGAAAAGGACTGGAGTGGGTTGCTTACATCAGTAGTGGTGGTAGCAGCACCTTCTACTCTGAGTCAGTGAAAGGCCGGTTTACCATCTCCAGAGACAACAGCAGACAGCAGCTGTATCTGCAGATGAACAGTCTGAAGACTGAAGATTCTGCTGTTTATTATTGTGCTCGAGACTCACAGTCACTGGAGTTGGTTGAGCAGCTGTACAAAAACCTACAGTACTCATCTTTCAGGCTGGTGGAGCCCAATTATGAAGTATTATTCTAATAGTATTTATATTATATTTTTCGTTCTAACATTTTTATTTTTATGTTATTTTATGTTCTATATTTAGATTACATGGCTAAAAATGAAAAACATTAAAAACACAACAAAGATCACTTGTTGACAAAGGGGCCAAAGTTGACATGGAATCAAAAGTGAGTCATAATATGAGAGTGAAAAATAATGTTGCAGTTTCTTGTATAAAATCACTAGAGGGCAGTCAGTGTCAAGTTTCTCTCCTCTGTTGCTGAAAGGAGACACTCAGATCTGCTGTTCTCATTGATCTGAAGTGACTGACACCTGAACCCTGGACTGAACTGAAGCTTAATACTCCTGCTGCTCATGTACACTGGATATTGTGAGAGTTGAACCTTTTCCCACTTGAACTAAAGTCATGTGTTAACTTGATTCAGCACATCTTGAACTATCAAGTTTGACTATAAGGTGTTTACCATCAGCAGTGAGCGCACCCGAATCTGTCAGTGTCAGTTGATCTGAGCAGACTGGAAATAGATCTCAAGATGAACATCAGGAAGCCTGAAGGAGCTGCTCCTCTAGAGTCTGCAAACATGAAACCACTGAAAGTCTATTATGCAAAGCAGGAGCATCAGACTGAAGTTTTCAGACTATTTACATGATCCTGGCTGCTGTCACTGTATTTCTGTCTTGCCGCAAATACTGGAAGGAAGAAGAGGAAGTGAGCAAATAAAACCTACAGAAAACCTACTCACACAGACCAGTACCTCCTTTTTGACTCACATCACCCACTGGAACACAAACTAGGTGTTATCAGAACTCTCCAACACAGAGCTGATAATGTTCCAACCAGCCAACAGGCCAGAGACAAGGAACACAAACACCTGAGGGATGCTCTCAAAACCTGTGGTTATCCCAGCTGGTCTTTTGTGAAAAGTTCAGCCGCTTCCAGAAAGAACAGGGTGACAGAGGAAGAAAAGAGAGACAGACGGCATAACATTGCATTCCATTTGTGTCTGGTGTATCAGAGAAACTCAGGCGAATCTTTAACAAACACAACATCCCGGTACATTTCAAACCTGGGAACACTCTCAGACAAAGGCTGGTGCACCCCAAAGACCGGACACCTCATACTCAGAAGAACAATCTGGTGTATGCAGTCCAGTGCAGTGAGGAATGCACAGACTTATATATTGGGGAAACAAAACAGCCACTGAGCAGACGCATGGCACAACACAGAAGAGCTAATTCTTCAGGTCTAGACTCAGCTGTTTACCTGCACCTCAAGGAGGAAGCACACTCCTTTGAGGATAAAAATGTGCATATTCTGGACAGAGAAGACAGTCGGTTTGAAAGAGGAGTGAGAGAAGCCATCCATGTCAAGGTTGATAAACCATCTCTGAACAGAGGGGGAGGTCTGAGACACCACCTATCTCCCACATACAATGCTGTCCTTTCATCTCTTCCAAAGAGATTCAAAAACTTAGCCTCTGAAAATAAACAATAAAGCCATTCACACATGGCTCAAGGAGCCTCCCAATGACAAGAATGGGACACTAATGAAGCAGACGACTGTCGTTGACACCCAAGGGTCGCACCCTACCCCGCCTTAATGGGGGATCGTTGCCTCACAATAGAGTGATACCATCCTTGGTTTTGGGGGTTGGCCTCACTCAGAGGATAAATACTTGAACCTAACACAATTTCATTAGACGAGAGCTGTCCTATCCAGTCTGGTGCGCATGAACTTATGAAGCCTGCTCGGATGAGAGGCGAAATGTCTTCCAAGACAAACTGACAAAGTCCAGTTGCGATCGATTGAATGCCCCGAAGCGAGCAAATAAATGAATAAAAAAATCTCATGTTTTCATGATTAATAGTTTACAGTAAAAGCAAAGTTGGCAGCTGTTTCTTTACTTTAAATTCAGTCACATTTTCAAAGTGTTACAGTTGACGGTGTGATGAAATTCAAATATTATGTGTAAAGCAGAGCTTTTTCACTCTGCAGATATAACAACAGTCAACAGACTCTTCTATTGGTTCTATTGGTTTATTTCCCCGTAAAGTCCTGAAAATGGTTTCACTTGGATGTAATTAATTGCTAACATGTCAAAGTCTTCATATGTGCAGACTGCTGAATGAAGAAAACTTACTAAACAATGTGTTTGTCAACCTGTGGCACAAATTATACTGAAACATGTCAGAGGGACTCTTGGAGGAATGACTGATGTACAGTAAACATTCATTCTGCAGTTTCATCAAACAGTAACTGAGATCCAAGTCAAATCCAGTTCCACACTGTGAGGAGGAGTCAATGCAAAACTCACATGTCTTCCACCTCTACTTATCTGACTGCAGAGAGGAGGACAGAGAACAGTGGACACACAGTTTAACATGATGGACTATAGGACAGGACTGCTGCTTTTAACTCTCTGCTGGGCAGGTGAAGGTCTACACTGATCTGAATCTAATATAGCTTTTATTTGTGTCATCAGCTTATTTCACTTGATGTTTTTATTCCTCTTGACAGGTGTTGATGGTCAGACTCTGACACAATCTGAAGCAGTGGTTAAAAGGCCTGGAGAATCTCACAGATTGACCTGTACAGGCTCTGGATTCACATTCAGCAGCTACTGGATGCACTGGGTCAGACAGGCTCCTGGAAAAGGACTGGAGTGGATTGCTGCTATTTATAGCAGTAGCCTCATCTACTACTCTGAGTCAGTGAAAGGCCGGTTTACCATCTCCAGAGACAACAGCAGACAGCAGGTGTATCTGCAGATGAACAGTCTGAAGACTGAAGATTCTGCTGTTTATTATTGTGCTCGAGACTCACAGTGACTGGAGTTGGTTGAGCAGCTGTACAAAAACCTACAGTACTCATCTTTCAGGCTGGTGGAGCCCAATTATGAAGTATTATTCTAATAGTATTTATATTATATTTTTCGTTCTAACATTTTTATTTTTATGTTATTTTATGTTCTATATTTAGATTACATTAGATTTAGATTATTTTAAATAATCAAATAAATTCCTGAATCCTGTTCATGGGAAAAATTCACCTAAACATGAAACACATTAAAAACACAACAAAGATGACTTGTTAGCAAAGGGGCCAAAGCTGATGTTGAAAAATGGGACATAATATGAGAGTGAAAAATAATGTTGCAGTTTCTTGTATAAAATCACTAGAGGGCAGTCAGTGTCAAGTTTCTCTCCTCTGTTGCTGAAAGGAGACACTCAGATCTGCTGTTCTCATTGATCTGAAGTGACTGACACTTAAACCTGGACTGAACTGAAGCTTAATACTCCTGCTGCTGTCCTGGATATTGTGAGAGTTGAACTTGAAGCAGCTCCTTCAGTAACAGACTGCTGAATCCAGTCTGTCAGAAAGAATGATACTGCAGGTCTTTTTCTTACATCTGTCAGTCTGTTTAACTCCAGCATCATGTACTGTAGCACTATGTTGACGCTGTCTTTCTCAACTCAACGTCATAAACCCACTTTTGTTTTGTACCACTGTTATCATGCTAATATATGCTCACATTTATCCGTTTCACCTGGTGCAATTTCTAAGTTGCATATTTCTCTCAGCTGTGCAATAACACTACTGATTATCCATATTGGCAACTGTATTTTTATAAACTGTATAAATTGTGCATAAACACAAACCGAGTATTTCTCAAGTGAAATGGTATTTTCTCAGGTGCAATACAATATATTTCATCTGAAAAGTTAGTTTTCTCATAAGAGTACTGGCAACAGAACTTTTTTTTATGGCAGTAGGATTCTTTGGCATTTACTATATTTTATAATCTGTACAAATGTACATGTACAAAGTAGTTATTTTCTATTCTATATCTTGTATACTTTTATATTTTTATTTTGACCTCTTTATGCCACTGTGCTTGCTTTTTGTAACTTGCTGGCTGTTACAACTAAATTTCCCCAGTGTGGGGTCATCTTATGTACCCTGAACTAAAGTCATGTGTTAACTTGATTCAGCACATTTTGAACAGTCAAGTTTGACTATAAGGTGTTTACCATCAGCAGTGAGTGCAGCTGCATCTGTCAGTGTCAGTTGATCTGAGCAGACAGGAAGTAGATCTCAAGATGAACATCAGGAAGCCTGAAGGAGCTGCTCCTCTATAGAATCCGTAAACACTGACTGAAGATTTCATTTGACTTTCACTGCAGCTGACATCAGTACAGAAGAGAGTTTTTTCTTTGAATGCGGTCGAAAATAACATGTGATAAAGGTGATTTATGGAGTTAATTCAACTGTCAACACATTATTTTATAAAGTAAAAATAATAATAAAGCAATAAGGCTTGTGGATAGTGATTATTTAGCTCTTCTGATGTGCAACATGACAGGGAGTAATGAGAACCCATGACGCAAAGATAAATTCAATTGGAAGGAATTTCAATTAAATGCTCTTCATAAATGTGAAATTTGAGAACTGAAAGTAACCTGTTGAAGTTTTACAAAAAGAAAAGTGGGAGATGTGGTTGTGAAGAAAACTAAAAAAAAATGAAAACATGTCAAACAAATGTTGAATGGATTAATTTGGGGAAATGAATCATGAACATCGTTTCTCCAGTTTCACTAAACAACAAATTGAGATCCAAGTCAAATCCAGTTCCACACTGTGAGGAGGAGTCAATGCAAAACTCACATGTCTTCCACCTCTACTTATCTGACTGCAGAGAGGAGGACAGAGAACAGTGGACACACAGTTTAACATGATGGACTATAGGACAGGACTGCTGCTTTTAACTCTCTGCTGGGCAGGTGAAGATCTACACTGATCTGAATCTAATATAGCTTTTATTTGTGTCATCAACTTATTTCACTTGATGTTTTTGTTCCTCTTGACAGGTGTTGATGGTCAGACTCTGACACAATCTGAAGCAGTGGTTAAAAGGCCTGGAGAATCTCACAGATTGACCTGTACATATTCAGGATTCAGCAGCCACACTGATAATGCTTGGATCAGACAGGCTCCTGGAAAAGGACTGGAGTGGGTTGCTTACATAAGCGGTGGCAGCAGCTACATCTACTACTCTGAGTCAGTGAAAGGCCGGTTTACCATCTCCAGAGACAACAGCAGACAGCAGCTGTATCTGCAGATGAACAGTCTGAAGACTGAAGATTCTGCTGTTTATTATTGTGCTCGACACTCACAGTGACTGGAGTTGGTTGAGCGGCTGTACAAAAACCGACAGTACTCATCTTTCAGGCTGGTGGAGCCCAAGCATGAACTTTCTTTTCTATATATGTCATTTCAATAAATTCTCAATATTTTATAATACAATTATCATTTTTGAAATAGCAAATAAACAATATAAAGATCAGTTTTTCATAAAAATGCTAAAGACAGCAATCTTTTTTCTGAAATTAAATGACAAATACTAAACATTTCAATAAATTAAGTATGAATATATGAAAATTAGAATTATGAACATCTAATTGTACATTCAAGAAAATTTTGGGCAATTTTTGGGCAACAACTCTGTCTTTTCTCGTCCTCAGTGGCCTGATACCTGCACTGTCTCCCATGATTAATGTCCTCAAGTCAAGTCATTCAAAAAGATTCAACACAGAGACATTTGAGAACCACTGATGTATGACTGACTTTTGTCACATTTCAGGAGAAGTGTAACTTTCTCAAGATGTCGGAAGAATATTGACATTTTGATACAAAACAGACAATAAAGTAATTTGTTCCTTAATAGAAACAAAGAGAAGCCACATCCGTCCATGGTTTGGAATTATCTTGTTCTGTCAAATGTTACAGTGTTTCAGTTTAAGAACTTTTTATTTTTATTTGGAAATAATAGTTGATTGAAGAAAAAAAAAAAAAAAAAAAAGCCTGAAACTTCTGTGTATTGTTTCAAACATCTGCAAACACTGAAACCATTAAAAGTCTTTTATGCAAACCAGCAGCATCAGACTGAAGTTTTCAGATTATTTACATGATCCTGGCTGCAGTCACTGTATTTCTGTCTGCAGCAAATACAGGAAGGAAGTACAGGAAATGAATCACTGAGTAAATAAATGCTCATGTTTTCGTCATTTTTTAAAATTGAATTGTCAATAATCACATTGAGCCATTAATAGTTTACAGTAAAAGCAAAGTTAACAGGTGTTTCTTTTCTGTAAATTCAGGCACATTTTCAAAGTGTTACAGTTGAGTGTGTGATGAAATTCAAATCTCATATGTAAAGCAGAGGTGATTTCCAGGCACTCCTCCTTGAACTGCCACCTTATCGTGGTGGAGGAGTTTGAGTACCCGAATGATCCTAGAGGCTATGTTGTCCGGGGCTTAATGCCCCTGGTATGGTCTCCCAAGGCAAACAGGTTCTAGGTGACGGGTCAGACTAAGAGCAGTTCAAAAAGCCCCTATGAAAGACATTAAATCAAGGAAGCATACGTCGCCCGGACTGGCGTCACCGGGGCCCCACCCTGGAGCCAGGCCTGGGGTTGGGGCTCGCAGGCGAGCGCCTGGTGGTCTTTGCCCATGGGACCTGGCCGGACGCAGCCCGAAGGAGCGACGTGGGCCCGCCTTCCCGTAGGCCCACCACCCGCAGGAAGGATCAGAAGGGGCCGGTGCTATGTGGAATGGGTAGCAGTCGTGGGCAGGGGCCCCGACGACCCAAACCCTGGACAACGACTCTGGCTATGGGGACATGGAATGTCACCTCACTGTGGGGGAAAGAGCCTGAGCTAGTGCGGGAGGTTGAGCGGTACCGGAGATAGTCGGGCTCACCTCCACGCACAGTCTGGGCTCTGGAACCCAACTCCTTGAGAGAGGCTGGACTCTCTTCTACTCTGGAGTTGCCCGCGGTGAGAGGCGGCGAGCTGGTGTGGGCTTGCTTATAGCCCCCCAGCTCAGCTGCCATGTGTTGGAGTTCTCCCCGCTGAGTGAGAGGGTCGCTTCCCTGCGCCTTCGGGTTGGGGATAGGTCTCTCACTATTGTTTCGGCCTACGGGCCGAACAGTAGCGTAGAGTACCCGGCCTTCTTGGAGTCCCTGGGAGGGGTACTGGAAAGTGCTCCAACCGGGGACTCCATTGTTCTGCTGGGAGACTTCAATGCTCACGTGGGCAGCGACAGTGACACCTGGAGGGGTGTGATTGGGAGGAACGGCCTCCCCGATCTGAACCTGAGTGGTGTTCTGTTATTGGATTTCTGTGCTAGTCACAGTTTGTCCATAACGAACTCCATGTTCAAGCATAAGGGTGTCCATCAGTGCATGTGGCACCAGGACAACCTAGGCCGGAGGTCAATGATCGACTTTGTAGTCGTATCATCTGACCTTCGGCGGTATGTCTTGGACACTCGGGTAAAGAGAGGGGCTGAGCTGTCAACTGATCACCACCTGGTGGCGAGTTGGATTCGCTGGCAGGGGAAGAAGCAGGACAGACTTGGCAGACCCAAACGTACCGTGAGGGTCTGTTGGGAACGTCTGGCGGAACCCGCTGTTAGGGAAGTTTTCAACTCCCACCTCCGGGAGAGCTTCAACCAGATCCCGAGGGAGGTTGGAGACATTGAGTCCGAATGGACCATGTTCTCCACTTCCATTGTTAATGCAGCCGTCCGTAGCTGTGGCCGTAAAGTCGGCGGTGCCTGTCGTAGCGGCAACCCCCGAACCCGGTGGTGGACACTGGAAGTAAGGGATGCCGTTAAGCTCAAGAAGGAGTCCTATTGGGCCTGGTTGGCTCATAGGACTCCTGAGGCAGCTGATGGGTACCGGCAGGGCAAGCGTGCGGCAGCTCGGGTGGTTGTAGAAGCAAAAACTCGGGTCTGGGAGGAGTTTGGGGAGGCCATGGAGGAGGACTACCGGTCAGCCTCGAGGAAATTCTGGCAAACCGTTCGGCGCCTCAGGAGGGGGAAGCAGCTTTCTGTCAACACTGTTTACAGTGGAGGTGGGGAGCTGTTGACCTCGACTGGGGATATTGTCGGGCGGTGGAAGGAATACTTCGAGGATCTCCTCAATCCCTCTGTCATGTCTTCTGTAGAGGAAGCAGAGACTGGGGACTTGGAGGTCGATTCATTCATCACCGGGGCTGAAGTCACTGAGGCAGTTCCCAAGCTCCTCGGTGGCAAAGCGCCGGGGGTGGATGAGATCCGCCCTGAGTACCTCAAGTCTCTGGATGTTGTAGGACTGTCTTGGTTGACACGCCTCTGCAGCATCACGTGGCAGACGGGGACAGTGCCTCTGGACTAGCAGACTGGTGGTGTGTTCCAACTATCGGGGGATCAAACTCCTCAGCCTCCCTGGTAAAGTCTATTCCAGGGTACTGGAGAGGAGAATCCGGCCGATAGTCGAACCCCGGATTCAAGAGGAACAATGCGGTTTTCGTCCTGGCCATGGAACACTGGACCAGCTCTATACCCTCCACAGGGTGCTTGAGGGTTCATGGGAGTTTGCCCAACCAGTCCACATGTGCTTCGTGGACTTGGAGAAGGCATTCGACCGTGTCCCTCGCGTCATTCTGTGGGAGGTGCTCCGGGAGTATGGGGTTGGAGGCCCTCTGTTGAGGGCTGTACAGTCCCTGTACAACCGGAGCAGGAGCTTGGTCCGCATTGCCGGCAGTAAGTCGGACCTGTTCCTGGTGCATGTTGGACTCCGGCAGGGCTGCCCTTTGTCACCGGTTCTGTTCATCATTTTTATGGACAGGATTTCTAGGCGCAGCCAGGGGCCGGAGGGGATTCGGTTCGGGGGCCGGCAGATTTCGTCTCTGCTTTTCGCGGATGATGTTGTCTTGCTGGCTACCTCGAGCCAGGACCTTCAGCATGCGCTGGGGCGGTTCGCAGCCGAGTGTGAAGCAGCTGGGATGAGAGTCAGCACCTCCAAGTCCGAGGCCATGGTTCTCGACCGGAAAAAGGTGGCTTGCTCCCTTCAGGTTGGAGGAGAGTTCCTGCCTCAAGTGGAGGAGTTTAAGTATCTTGGGATCCTGTTCACGAGTGAGTGAAGGATGGAACGTGAGATTGACAGGCGGATCGGTGCAGCGGCTGCAGTAATGCGGTCGCTGTATCGGTCTGTCGTGGTAAAGAAGGAGCTGAGCCGAAAGGCGAAGCTCTCGATTTACCGGTCAATCTACGTTCCTACCCTCACCTATGGTCATGAACTTTGGGTCATGACCAAAAGAACGAGGTCCCGGATACAAGCGGCTGAAATGAGTTTCCTCCGCAGGGTGGCGGGGCGCTCCCTTAGAGATAGGGTGAGGAGCTCTGTCACCCGGGAGGAGCTCAGAGTAGAGTCGCTGCTCCTCCGCATCGAGAGGAGTCAGCTGAGGTGGCTCGGGCATCTCTATCGGATGCCCCCTGGACGCCTCCCTAGGGAGGTGTTCCAGGCATGTCCCACCGGGAGGAGGCCCCGGGGATGACCCAGGACATGCTGGGGTGACTATGTCACTCAGCTGGCCTGGGAACGCCTCGGGATCCCCCCGGGATCCCCCCGGAAGAGCTGGAGGAAGTGTCCAGGGAGAGGGAAGTCTGGGCGTCCCTGCTCAGACTGCTCCCCCCGCAACCCGGCCCCGGATAAGCGGAGGACAATGGATGGATGGATGGATTTCCAGGCATGTTTTCACTCTGCAGATATAACAACAGTCAACTGTTGGACTCTTCTATTGGCTCCAGTCAGACCAACATTGATGCTCAGTGAGCTTCCTTGTTACTCAGCTATAAAATCTTGACATCAGGCTGTCAGTGGAGTTCACAGCACGTCACTTTCAACATCAAGCATGTTTTCTGTAGCTCTGCTGCTGCTGTTGGCAGCTGGATGTGAGTCTCTCTGGATTTGTCAAAGTCAGCAGTTTTTTTTTTGCAGTATAACTTGATCATTGGTTGTGAAACATTTTCTTTTTTCAACAGGTGTGAAGTGTGAAGAGTTGACACAGCCAGCCTCTGTGACTGTGCAGCCAGGTCAACGTCTGACCATCACCTGTCAGGTCTCTTATTCTGTTGGCAGCTACTACACAGCTTGGATCAGACAGCCTGCAGGGAAAGGACTGGAGTGGATTGGACAGGCAGCTGTTGGATACACCACATACTACAAAGATTCACTGAAGAACAAGTTCAGTATCAGCTTAGACTCTTCCAGTAAGACAGTGACTCTAAATGGACAGAATATGCAGACACTGCTGTGTATTACCGTGCCAGAAGAGACACAGTGAGAGACAATAACAGGAGAGTCGTACAAAAACTACTCTATTTTCCACCATTGAGGACAATACAATACTGAGTGTGATTAACTGTCAGTGATGAAAATTGTGAGTAGTGACTGAATATTGAAGCCTTATTTTATCGAGTTTAACTAAATATTGAATTCACTTGCAAACTGCAGAAGTATAGAAACATTGTTTTTGCAGATGTTTTTTTCCCCTGAATCAATGTTTCCAGATGATGTAAAAACACTCTTTTCTGTTTCATATATCAGAATTTATTTTCTGTATTAGTGAAATATGTCCATAAGTCCATGGATGAAGATTAGACATGCAATACAGGATTTTTCAATGTGGAAACATTAGAAAATGCAAAGCTTCCACTTGATTTGCAGATTTTACGCATACATTTTCCTGAGAAAACAAATTTCCTATAAGCAACTAAAACCACACCAAAATATGAAATTTCAAGATTTGATGACATAATATATACATTATAACAAATAGTTATCAGTTAGATTCAGTTGAAAAGGCTCTCAAACGACCAGAGTCTATTAGCAGAATAGTGTCAGGTTACAATGTTCACACTGAACACCTGCATGAATACAGTCAGCTCATCAGCATACAACTTTAAATAAGTCAGTGATTGAGAAGCCTGAATGAAGCAGCTGATTTCAGTCAGCTGAAGCCAGAACAACTTCAGTGCTGTGTCTGAACAGTGGTGGTTTCTCTGAGAGACCAAAGGTAGCCTGGCCTCCCCATAAACATATTGTAAATATATAATAACAAAACATTACATTGTCATCATTGACCCCTCAAATATACTGATGGCTACAAAAAGCACTAAGTTAAAACAAACTCTAAATTTTAAAATTCATCAGATCTTTGACATTTCAATGTTTATTCATCAGCAGGATTAATTCATGTCATTGTTTAGTGAGCATGTTTTTTTCAGAGTTCCACAATCCCTTTTAACTTTGAAGTCATCTAAAGGGAAACTAAGATAAACAGAACCCATTTCTATTCAAAGGCATAAACAAATACACATAAACAAATAATTTGGCCATGAAAATAAACCTGTCAGCTGCCCCCTTAAGATTTTAAGACTCTCAGAAAAACTTTCTAGACCTCGACCACTAATGACATTGATTTATTTTAGAAATGTTTATCAGTTAAAATATCTCAAAAGATTCAAGATTCAAAGGTTTTGATGTTTCACGCTCAAACAAGATGTGCAGTGAAATGCAGTGTCAAAGTCTTGAGGTTGTGCTAAACAGGCTGGAGTTAATCAATGAATAATTATTAAAACGAGAGAAATAAGAGAAACAATAACATTTTGTACACTCTCTCACCCAAAAATGCAAATGTTCAGGGGGTGCAAATGATTCACAGAGGACAGTTTAGACTATTGTATGCTCTCATCTGCTGGTGAATATGCTTTAATGTGGCAGTGATGTTGAAGCTCATACAAATATTTACAACAAATAAAACACATCAGTCAAACATGAAAACAGCTGGTGTAGAGGACTGAGTCTTGGACATGAATTCCCCAATTTCATGAAATATCTCCAGTCCAGCTGTTTCCTCCCTGTGAGGAGGAGTCAATGCAAAACTCACATGCCTTCCACCTCTACTTATCTGACTGCAGAGAGGAGGACAGAGAACAGTGGACACACAGTTTAACATGATGGACTAAAGGACAGGACTGCTGCTTTTAATTCTCTGCTGGGCAGGTGAAGATCTACACTGATCTGAATCTAATATAGCTTTTATTTGTGTCATCAGCTTATTTCACTTGATGTTTTTATTCCTCTTGACAGGTGTTGATGGTCAGACTCTGACAGAATCTGAAGCAGCGGTTAAAAGGCCTGGAGAATCTTACAGATTGACCTGTACAGCCTCTGGATTCACATTCAGTGACTACAGGATGAGCTGGATCAGACAGGCTCCTGGAAAAGGACTGGAGTGGATTGCTTTTATCAGTCAACCAAGTGGTAGCACCACTCACTACTCTGAGTCAGTGAAAGGCCGGTTTACCATCTCCAGAGACAACAGCAGACAGCAGCTGTATCTGCAGATGAACAGTCTGAAGACTGAAGATTCTGCTGTTTATTATTGTGCTCGAGAGCCACAGTGACTGGAGTTGGTTGAGCAGCTGTACAAAAACCTACAGTACTCATCTTTCAGGCTGGTGGAGTCTAAGCATGGAGAATTTATCCTATTTGTGTTTTTTTTTCCTTTGTATTCAATATTTTACAGTACAAATATCTATTTTTGTTAAATAACAAATAAAGTATTTATACATCAGTTTTTCATTAACGATTTAAAGACAATTATCTTGTTGCTGAAATCAAACCATAAATGCAAAACATTTCAATAGATTAAGTGTGAACGTATGAATGTTAGATGGATGAACATCAACTCAAAAGAAAGAGCAGCCACATCTATCCATGGGCTGGAATTATCTTGTTCTGTTATTTGTTACAGTGTTTCAGTTTAAGAACATTTTATATTTTTATTTAGAAATAATAGTTGATTGAAGAAAAAAAATAAAAAATAAAATTATAATCCAGACTGGATGACATTTGATGAAGAAGCCTGAAGCTTGTGTTTATTGTTTGAAACATCTGCAAACATGAAACCACTGAAAGTCTTTCATGCAAACCAGCAGCATCAGACTGAAGTTTTCAGACTATTTACATGATCCTGGCTGCTGTCACTGTATTTCTGTCTGCAGCAAATACAGGAAGGAAGTACAGGAAGTGAGCAAATAACTGAGTAAATAAATGCTCATGTTTTCAACACATTTTAAAATTGAATTGTTGTCGATGATCACATTGAGGCATTAATAGTTTGGAGTACAAGCAAAGTTAACAGGTGTTTCTTTTCTGTAAATTCAGGCACATTTTCAAAGTTTTATAGTTGAGTGTGTGATGAAATTGAAATCTCATATGTAAAGCAGAGGTGATTTCCAGGCATGTTTTCACTCTGCAGATATAACAACAGTCAACAGACTCTTCTATTGGCTCCAGTCAGACCAACATTGATGCTTCACATGTTTGATTCTATGCAAACTCAGTGAGCTTCCTTGTTACTCAGCTATAAAAACTTTACATCAGGCTGTCAGTGGAGTTCACAGCACGTCACTTTCAACATCAAGCATGTTTTCTGTAGCTCTGCTGCTGCTGTTGGCAGCTGGATGTGAGTCTCTCTGGATTTGTCAAAGTCAGCAGTTCTTCTTTTGCAGTATAACTTGATCATTTGTTCTGAAACATTTTCTTTTTTCAACAGGTGTGAAGTGTGAAGAGTTGACACAGCCAGCCTCTGTGACTGTGCAGCCAGGTCAACGTCTGACCATCACCTGTCAGGTCTCTTATTCTGTTGATGAGGACTACACAGCTTGGATCAGACAGCCTGCAGGGAAAGGACTGGAGTGGATGAGTCGTGACACAGATGTCAAAGATTCATTGAAGAACAAGTTCAGTGTCAGCTTAGACTCCTCCAGCAACACAGTGACTCTAAATGGACAGAATGTGCAGCCTGAAGACACTGCTGTGTATTACTGTGCCAGAGATCCACAATAACACAAACCATCAGCAGACCTGAACAAAAACCCCTCAGTGCCTGAACACTTGTAACATGAAGCCACCAGAGGAGGAGCCCTCAGACCACTAATGATTTCAACACCAGTTCACTGTTACAGTCAAGAGACAAATAGACATATTTAGCAATGAAAATGTAATATAAATAGAGCATGGCTCATTTTAATATGCAATATTAGCAATAATAATATCAGATATACAGTGGAGTCATTTTACAAAAACTGTCATCTCTGTCTGACTCAAAATGTTTCTGTAAATAAATGACAGCATGACTTCAGCTCACAACTGTGCTTTTGCTGGAATAAATGAAACATGAATAATTCATTTGTCTTGTCACTGCTTGTAACTTTTTACAGTCTGCGAAAGATGATTAAGAAGATTACTTGAATGACGAAAGAATAAATAAATTCAGTCAATCAGAACTTAATGAAATGAAGCTTCTTGTGTTTTGGCCACATGAGTAAATGAACTCTCTCTGTGTTTGTCAGTTAGCGGACAGAAGAATTCATGGAATATGAAAATCACTTTGTGGACCTGAAGCCAGGTTAAGGTGAGTAAACAGAAAACATAATGTCATCTCACGTTTTGGCAATGTCCAGATTTTGTCATGTTATAACTACTGAAAGATGAAATAACTATTCCTTGAAGGATATGAACACATCACTCATGATTCAGTTGTGATTTTGAGAGAGGCCACTGGCAAGTGGCAGGAGAGGATGATTATGAAAACACACAGGAGAGATAGTATAAATGCAGTTCTTCTTCTTCTATTATTACAGGGTGCTGTTTGAGGTGACAGAGTTTATATGTCTGACTGCACAATTTATCTCTATTCATGGAAAAACAAGAATATTTATGGTGCTCATGTCTTGAGGGCTGTTGTGTTTTACTGACTTGGCTTTTAAAGCTGAATTAATCAGTTTTCTTCACTTTTATTCTTTTTCACTTTTAACCCTTTATCCTGATGTCACAAATTACACTGAAACATGTCAGAGGGACTCTTGGAGGAATGACTGATGTACAGTAAACATTCATTCTGCATTTTCATCAAACAGTAACTGAAATCCAAGTCAAATCCAGTTCCACACTGTGAGGAGGAGTCAATGCAAAACTCACATGTCTTCCACCTCTACTTATCTGACTGCAGAGAGGAGGACAGAGAACAGTGGACACACAGTTTAACATGATGGACTATAGGACAGGACTGCTGCTTTTAACTCTCTGCTGGGCAGGTGAAGATCTACACTGACCTGAATCTAATATAGCTTTTATTTGTGTCATCAGCTTATTTCACTTGATGTTTTTATTCCTCTTGACAGGTGTTGATGGTCAGACTCTGACAGAATCTGAAGCAGTGGTTAAAAGGCCTGGAGAATCTCACAGATTGACCTGTACAGCCTCTGGATTCACATTCAGCAGCTACGGCATGCACTGGATCAGACAGTCTCCTGGAAAAGGACTGGAGTGGGTTGCTTACATCAGTGGTGGTGGTGGCAGCATCCACTACTCTGAGTCAGTGAAAGGCCGGTTTACCATCTCCAGAGACAACAGCAGACAGCAGCTGTATCTGCAGATGAACAGTCTGAAGACTGAAGATTCTGCTGTTTATTATTGTGCTCGACAGCCACAGTGACTGGAGTTGGTTGAGCAGCTGTACAAAAACCTACAGTACTCATATTTCAGGCTGGTGGAGCCCAAAAATGAAGTATTCATCGTATCTGTATTATTTATTCATTTTTTTATTTGTATTCAATATTTTTTAGGCCATCTATTTTTTTAAAAAAACAACAAATAAAGTATTTAAAGGTCAGTTTTTATGAAAGAGCTAAAGACAACAATCTTGTTGCTGAAATTAAACCTCAAATGGAAAACATTTCAACAAGTTAATTATGAACGTGTGAACATTAGATCACCTCCTGCAATCCAGAAAAATTTTTCTGAAATTTTTGGACAAAAACTCTTTTTTCGTCGTCAGTGGGGTGATAGACCTGCACTGTCTCCCATGATTAATGTCCTCAAGTCAAGACATTCAAAAAGATTCAACACAGAGACATTTGAGAACCACTGATGTATGACTGACTTTAAAGTTACATTTCAGGAGAAGTGCAACTTTCTCAAAATGTCAGGAGAATATTGACATTTTGATCCAAAGCAGACAATAAATTCATTTGTACCTGAATTAAAAGAATTATCTTGTTATTTGTTGAAGTGTTTCAGTTTAAGAACATTTTATTTTTATTTGGAAATAAAAATTGATTAAAACAAGCAAGCAAGAAAGCAAGAAAGCAAGCAAGCAAGCAAGCAAACAAACAAACAAACAAACAAACAAACCAGACTGGATGATATTTGATGAAGAAGCCTGAAGCTTGTGTTTATTGTTTCAAACATCTGCAAACACTGAAACCATTAAAAGTCTTCAGAGTTTTCAGACTGTTTACATGATCCTGGCTGCTGTCACTGTATTTCTGTCTGCCGCAAATATAGGAAGGAAGTACAGGAAGTGAGCAAATAATTGAGGAAATAAATACTCATGTTCACATCATGTTTTGATATTGAATTATTGTTAGTAATCACATTTAGGCATTAATAGTTTGTAGTACAAGTAAAGTTCACAGGTGTTTCTTTTCTGTAAATGCAGGCACATTTTCAAAGTGTTACAGTTGAGTGTGTGATATATTCACATTAGATTACTATATGTTTTACTGTAAACTTATGAGGACACATTTATTCTCTTCTTGAATCAGTCACTGTAATAGAGTTCCTTCAATTGTCAAATCAGTAATCAATCAATCACCAATGTCATGTTCAGAAGTACAAACCATAAATGTCACTCATCCAACATATATTCAAAGCAATGGCTCATGGTTTGACATGGTGAGATGACCATAAAGAAATTTTCATGAATGGTTGCAGATGATGGCGATCAGAATAAAAGTGTGGGTTATTTATTTTATTGTTAATGCTCCCATGTGCTGTCCATTATGCTCAATGTGACGAATGACAAACAAAACCTCGATATCAAGATGAATTATAATTTATCACATTCAAATCCAGCTTGTATATTAATGTATTATGTCTGAACTATGAAAGAATATTTTTCTCTTTGAATAAATGTGGATGTGTTTTTAATACTGACAGGAAATTTAGACTAATGAAAACATGTCAGACAAACATGTTTGTCTGACAAACAAACTTAAACAAATGACAAACAGAAAGATGTTTGTCAAAAACATAAACTTAAACATGACAAACAAACACACTAACAAGCTTATTGAGCTCTTTAAATGTTTCCAAGACAGCTTTGAAATCTTTCATTTTTATTTGTATTACCTTATAGTTGGAGTCAAGATCAAAAGATCTTTTGGTTTTTTTAACTTCAGCTCACAACTGTGTTTTTTGCTTCAACAAACAACAAATGAAACATGAATAATTCATTTTCCTGTCACTTTTTGTGTGTGTCAGTGAGAGGACAGAAGAGCTCGGCTTTTAGTTCATGTAATATGAAAATCACTGTGTGGACCTGAAGCCAGATTAAGGTGAGTAAACAGAAAACATGTCACCGCATGTTTTGCCAATGTCCAGATTTTGTGTCATGATAGTTCAATTGTGAGTATGTTTAATGATGTTGTTTGTTGGATGATAATCAATTTTAAAGACGAAATTCATGTCTGTTCATATAACTCAAGCAATTCAGTTTCAGATTTAATTTTGCATGAATCACATTCATTTGTCTGGTGTCAAAACTACTACATTATTGTTTCTCATGTCCAGCAAACTAAAGGTCAAACTCTGTCCTCCCTGTGAGGATGAGGTCATATTTGCCATCACTGGGATTTGAAATTTTCTGGGACCCTGCCCTGGGCCATGCCACCACCCTTACCACTGTCCACATCCTCCTTACATTTTGACAAGGGGACAGACAGTGAATCCTAAAATCACCACAAGGCAATCACTTGTTTTAACTAGTGCTGTCCAAAATATCGCAATATTAACGTGTTAACGCAAATCAGTTTTAACGGCGTCATTTTTTTATCGCGAGATTAACGCTCTTTGTGACCGAGTGAACTTGTAGTTTTTTATAAGCTGTGGCCACTGCTAGTAAAGTAAGAAAAACTACAGGATCCGATTGTAAACCGGAAACAAAACAATAGGCACGCCCCACGCACGTGTTTGGTCTTGCCTGCTAGCTGTAAAAGAGTAGGCTTGTATACCGGTTTGTATGGATGTCAAGCGCGAAATGCTGAAATGGATGTGAACAAGATTCTGAATGGAAAGTCTAGTTTCAAAAAGTTGCCAGATGGGTCAACTGACAAGATTCTTTGGCATTTACTATATTTTATAATCTGTAAAAATGTACATATAGATAGTTGTTTTTTTCTATTCTGTATCTTAGATACTTCTATATTTTTATTTTGACCTCTTTATGCCACTGTGCTTGCTTTTTGTAACTTGCTGGCTGTTACAACCAAATCTCCCCAGTGTGGGGTCATCTTATGTACCCTGAACTTAAGTCATGTGTTAACTTGATTCAGCACATTTTGAGCAGTCAAGTTTGACTATAAGGTGTTTACCATCAGCAATGAGTGCAGCTGCATCTGTCAGTGTCAGTTGATCTGAGCAGACAGGAAGTAGATCTCAAGATGAACATCAGGAAGCCTGAAGGAGCTGCTCCTCTATAGAATCCGTAAACACTGACTGAAGATTTCATTTGACTTTCACTGCAGCTGACATCAGTACAGAAGAGAGTTTTTTTTCATTGAATGTGGTCGAAAATAACATGTGATAAAGGTGATTTATAGAGTCAATTCAACTGTCAACTCATTTTTTTTAAAGAAATATAATAATTAATAAAGTAATATATTTTAAGGCTTGTAGATAGTGATTATTTAGCTCATCTGATGTGCAACATGACAGGGAGTAATGAGAACCCATGACGCAAAGATAAATTTGATTTGAAGGAATTTTAATTAAATGCTCTTCATAAATGTGAAATTTGAGAACTGAAAGTCACCTTTTGAAGTTTTATTAAAAGAAAAGTGGGAGATGTGGTTGTGAAGGAAAGTCAAATAAAATTAAAACATGTCAAACAAATGTTGACTGGACTGATCTGGGGAAATGATTCCTGAACATTGTTTCTCCAGTTTCACTAAACAACAAACTGAAAGCCAAGTCAAATCCAGTTCCACACTGTGAGGAGGAGTCAATGCAAAACTCACATGTCTTCCACCTCTACTTATCTGACTGCAGAGAGGAGGACAGAGAACAGTGGACACACAGTTTAACATGATGGACTATAGGACAGGACTGCTGCTTTTAACTCTCTGCTGGGCAGGTGAAGATCTACACTGATCAGAATCTAATATAGCTTTTATTTGTGTCATCAGCTGATTTCACTTGATGTTTTTATTCCTCTTGACAGGTGTTGATGGTCAGACTCTGACAGAATCTGAAGCAGTGGTTAAAAGGCCTGGAGAATCTCACAGACTGACCTGTACATATTCAGGCTTCAGTAGCCACCCTCACAATGGTTGGATCAGACAGGCTCCTGGAAAAGGACTGGAGTGGGTTGCCTGGATTTATAGCAGTGGTAGCAGCATCTACTACTCTGAGTCAGTGAAAGGCCGGTTTACCATCTCCAGAGACAACAGCAGACAGCAGCTGTATCTGCAGATGAACAGTCTGAAGACTGAAGATTCTGCTGTTTATTATTGTGCTCGAGACTCACAGTGACTGGAGTTGGTTGAGCAGCTGTACAAAAACCTACAGTACTCATCTTTCAGGCTGGTGGAGCTGAAGCCGGAAATATTTTTATTGCTTTTTTTTACATTTAACATTGCAGAATTTATTTGTTAAAATCAAATGAATCTCTGTCAGTGCACCATACAATAAAAGTATTGCTGAGAAATATTATGAGGAAACATTAAACACATTAAAAAGAAAAATCTCTGTGGTGTAAGATAGCTGTCAAAAAGACATGTCCATAATTCAAGTTACGTATTTGTAAAGTTAACAATTTGTGTGTTATCAAAGTTGTTCTGCTGTCATTTACGTGAGTCTGTCAAATTGGGTTCAGGTTACGATTGTTTGTTTGAGTCTTCACTCAGTCTTTTACACCATCACCAACACTGCAGCTTCAACTGATGACCTTGTAAATAGTTTCAGTTCCAAAGTTATGACTATTATTGACTCCATCGCCACCAAAATTTTGTCAGGAAGGAAAAAGGCACCTTGGAGAAACACCACACTGGTCAAAGTCCAGAAAAGAATCTGCAGACAGGCAGAGCGCAGGTGGCGAAAAACCAAACTCCATGTTCATTATGAGACTTACAAAAACAGTGTCCACACCTATAACCATGAACTAAAGGCAAGGCAAGCATTCTGCTCAGAGATTATCAACAGAAACTGTAATAATGCCCGCACTTTGTTCTCTGTTGTGGATAGACTAACTGAACCCCACAGCATCAGTCCCTCCTGAACAAGTCATGCAATGATTTTGGAGCCTTTTTTACAGATAAAATTTCAAGGATAAGACAAACAGTGCGCAGCTTCAGCTCAGGCAAAATGATAAGTAAATCTGTGCCTTCTTGTTCTCCAGTTAATCTAGCACATTTTAACCTTCTAGATCATACAAGGCTGACAGAAACTGTATCACAGTTAAAATCCACAACATGCTGCCTTGATACTCTGCCAACAAACCTTTTTAAAAACGTTTTTAATTGCATAGCTCCAGATGTGTTGCAGATAATAAATAATTCTCTTCAGTCCGGTCAGTTTCCCCAGGCCTTGAAAACTGCAGTAATAAAACCTCTCCTAAAAAAGACTAATCTGGATGCTTCAGTAATAAGTAACTACAGGCCAATTTCAAATCTTCCCTTTCTAGGAGAAAATTATTGAAAGGGTTGTTTTTCAACAAATGCATGCTTTCATGATGCAGAACAATCTTTTCAATGCATTTCAGTCTGGATTTCGTCCACACCACAAGACTGTACTTATCAAAGTTTTAAATGACATACATCTGAATAATGATGCTTCCAAAACCTCAGTCTTAGTATTATTAGATCTCAGTGCTGCCTTTGATACGGTTGATATTGATATCTAGCAATGAAAAGGTAATATAAATAGAGCATGGCTCATTTTAAAATGCAATAATATCAATAATAACATCAGATATACAGTGGAGGCATTTTACAAAAACTGTCATCTCTGTCTGACTCACAATGTTTCTGTAAATAAATGACAGCATTACTCCAGCCAGGGACGGACTGACCATCTGGCATAGCGGGCATTTTCCCGGTGGGCTGACGTGCTATCTGGGTCGATAGTCGGCCACTTTTTTATTTTAAATATTGGTCTGACCAGCCCATAATACCAGACAGTTGATCAGCGGCCCGATTGACATTTGGCTGGCCCAGTCACATCATTAAACACCAACCCCTTTCGCTTTGGTCCTGCCGCCGTAATGCATTCGACAATAAAAGTCAGCGCAAGAGTTTGTTCATAACCACCGGCCGGCCCTCGACACGCGCTGGTCTGCGGCCCATAGGTTATTTTCTTCACTGACACGTGAGGGGGCTCATCTCGTCCAATCATATCAGGAAACACTTCCCTTCTTTTACGTCGGCAACATAATCTGTTTTGGTTCAATACGGTACGCAACATTTAATTGTTAATTAAAGGACGATTCCGTATTTTACGGGACGGGTGGCAACCCTACCTATAATTGACCTTGAACAGCCAATTATGTGGAGAGATTGCTGCCCCATACAAAATAAAACAAATATAGAACAGAAATATGTCAGCTAAGACGCTACATTAATGATCCGTTAATGTCAGGAAGCACCCAACAAGCCATAGCTTCGATGAGCCGTAGACGAACGGAGTTCGATTCACCTGATCTAATAAGCAATTGATGAAGCACTGAAAAAACACTTTAAAAACCTTCTCATGGTCAATTTTTTTAAGCCGAATTACTCAACAGAGCCTACTGATTACTTTCCCAGATCGAAATCACGCGGACCGACGAAGATTTTAGAGAAAAAGCGAGATAACTTTAAATTTGTGGATTTTTGACTGGGGTTCGGCGAGTCCCGCAGCGTCCCGTGAGAGTCCTGACTTCGGAACAAAAGCGACTGCCACACTGTCAAAAACAATTATATTTCTCCGTAGATTTTACAAATAGATCATAAACTATCACTGAGTTTTAGGCATGTTATTCAAATGTGTATTTTTTCCATAATGAGTCTTCCGTGACCACAGTTTCATGCAAACGATGTCCTCGTGCGCCTGAGGTGAACGGCAGAGTCCCGTGATCTTGCTGTGCAGGTGGAGGTCTGCTATCCTGCACGTTCACATACAACCAGATTGACTGTCCGCGTACATGTATGAAAGAAGATTGTGAGTGGGCTGGTTGGTGTGGAGCAGGGGGGGGCGGGGGGGGTGGCTGGTAGTCATGATTTACAAGGGAACAGGGATTTATAGTGCATGACAGGATTGATAACAATCGAATAACATTTAGTCTTTTACCGGCATTGCTGCTTTAAGGAAGATTTATGGCATACCTCGTTTATATACATGTTTGCATATATATTTATCCCCTTCTTGTTAACTCCTTCAGTTTATGCCTCCTTCAGTAGCTTTAAGATGTTAAAATCACGTGTGACAGTATCATACTGTACTTTGGATCTCCATCAGAATTTAAAATAAATAATTAAAATGTGGGTTTGACAATGATTGACTGCATATTGTAATGATCGGTCCAAAAACTGGACAGTATTGAAAAAACAGCATAAAGTTGTGCAAAATAGTCTTTGCCTTATTGTCTAAGACTGGCAAAACAGCATGTTTATTGAAACCAGGTAGCATTGTATTTTGTATTTCTAGCTTTATTTGGCTGTTTGCCATGTTAGTATTTAACAAGGCCCAGCAAACATGAAATCCAGCCTCGCTCTAATTTGAATCATGGGGCTGAAAAATTGGGTCAGAAATGAGTCTGCCCAGCTGTAATCTGGTTAATATTCCTAGAGAATAATTAGCCAAAATGCATTATTATCAGTGGGTGTGCCACCATAGCAAACACACCGATTGTTCAGAAACTAATTCAAATGTCTTGATTGCTTGATTGTAACTGAAACCAACAAGTTTACAACTCTGGCAGGAGGCCATTAAAAGTCATTGTAGGAAAACAAAGACAGTCTCTAACTACAAGGCAGGGTGAAGGAGAGTAGCCAGTTTAGGAAAACACACATAACACTTCATAATAAAACGGCTCCTTGAAGGGTCAAAGTCAACACAGTTCCAACTGGGAGGAAATTTGGGGATTTTGAGAGACAAAATCGCAGTACGTACTTATAACACGTCAGGAGCAAGTCACTGAGAAAGGGAAAATGAAACTTCTGTTGATGAGATTAGTTTTTAATTCACACTAAAGAATGGAATAACTGACCCAGACAGAGAGGTTCTTACAACAGAAAACCAGTGAGTCCTACAGACCAGGCTCTCTGTTCCAAGACGCAGGTTTACAGTTATCTGGTTTGCTTTTCTTCTCAGATCAGTTGCCATCATTTTCACAGGGGTGTGACCTCTGTTCTGTCTGTCATGAAGTGTCTTGAGAAGTTGAACGGGGATGTAACACTTCTGTTGTTGGAAGTGAGACAAGCACAGAAGTAAACTGACAATAACTGCCATCCATTCATGATAGAAATGTTTTATGCTCAGTTCCCTTTTTCTAAACTGCTGTAAGTCAAATGGCATTGGCATTTACTGATGTGTATCCACAGCAGCTCGGCTTGTGAACAATGAAGGCAGTGGGCCACTTGTTATCTGCCCCTGACAACATTACAACAAGTGTTATGAAAAGAATGTCTTAAACAATGAACTTTTACTTTGGTGAACATTATACCATTTATATCACACTTGCTTAACATTATTACATTAGCTTTGTCACTGAACATGTTAGCATGCAGGCATTTGTATTACAATAAGTGTCACTGTGCCCATGTGCAGCCTCACAGAGCTGCTAGCATAGCTGTAGACTTTTGGCCTGGTTAATATTCCTGCAGCAGGAGAATTTGTAGCTATGTAAATGTCAACTCTCAGACGGAGAGCACAGTCTTTTTTTAGACTCCACAATTATCCACAAGACATTATTATCAGTGGGTGTGCCGCTGTTATAGACACACCCAGCTGTTCAGAAACTAATTGGCAGCCATTAATTCAAATGTCTTGATTGCAAGCTTACAACCCTCTCAGGAGCTTATTACAAGTGTGAAGGAAAGGACGAAGGAAAATGGCCTGTTCAGGAAGGCACATTATAACACTGCATGACAAAACAGCTCCTTGTTGAAAAGTCAACACAGTTCCAGCTGGGTGGAAATTTGGGGATTTCAAGGAACAAAATCACATTGTGTACTTTCAAGACGACAGGAGCAAGTTGCTGAGAATGGGAAAATGAAACGTTTGTTGATGAGATGTAGTTTTTAATTCGCACTAAAGCTTGAAAATAATCCTTTGAAGTGTCAATGCCATTGGCATGCACTGATGTATATCTACAGCAGCTTGGCTTATCAACAATGAAGCCAGCGGCACACTTGCTATCTCCTGCTGAAGCAAAAAGCACATTACAATCTGTCCCTGGCACCATTACAACAAGTGTTACCAAACAAATGTCATGAATTTACACCGTGATTTGATAATAACCGTAACTGTCAATCACTTTTTAGCTCCATTGCAGGTGAGTATGGCTATGTCACCAATTGGTCCTGACTGAAAAATCTCAACAACTATTGGATGGATTGGAAGAAACATTTATGCATGTTGTACCTACACAGTACAAAATAAACCAATCAAACAATATCCTGTACTGTGTTGTTGAATTATATGCTTGTTTCAGCTTTGCAGACAGTTTCATTCTCAGTCAATGAAAGTGATGTTAGTTTCCAGTTGGCTCCAGTGTCCACGCGTGCTGGAAAATTTCACATATCATCTGATTATGGACCCTGTTTTCCCATCTTTTTGTGCCCACCACTTCACTGATAAATGGAGACAACAATTTAGGAAGTTTTTTCAGTTTTGAATGAGAGTACTGCAGCTGGCAGGCATGAATGTAATCATACTGCGTGTTTGCACACCGCCAAAATAAAAGTGTTTGTTTTTGCCTCTGACAAACTCACATTGTTATAATAAGAAGATAGAAGAAGAAGAAGAAGAAGAAGAAGAAGAAGAAGAAGAAGAAGAAGAAGAAACAACGTACTTTTAATTATCACATCACACAGAGTTAGTTGCACTCTACACGCCATGCTTCCCGTGAAATTATTTTCTCCGCATTTATCCCATCCTCGGTCTGTCGATCCTCCGCGGCAGACCAGGAGCGGTGGGCTGCCAGCTGCCAGCCGACGCCGGCGCCGGGGGACCAGTTCTCCTTCGGTGCTTGGGTTCTCCTTCCTTTGGTGATCTTCTTGCATGTTTTAGTGGGGGTTATTTAAGGAGGAAACCTTGGTTTCATGCAAACTCCACACAGAACATGCAAACTCCACACAGAAAGGCCCCCTTTTTTCCTCGAGCAGCAGGTACCGAAGGCTGTGGGCGCCACCAGCGGGATTCCGGGGACCTTCTAGCTGTGAGGTGACAAGTGTTACCACTTGTGCCACTGTGTTACCTTACAAATGAGTATCTGACATTATTATGGAAAGAATCCATACAGAGATACTTCTTTGTTGATGAGTAAGATCTGTTTTGCTTAAGCAGAAACAGCTGTTGCAGCGCTGTCGCCAAAGCCACCAGACTCCATTCAAAAAAACAGTAATTTTAGCATTTTAAAAAAAACTTCTTCAAATGCATCAAAAACAAAATAAAACTCTACAAAAACCTTCTTGGATCAACTTTTTAATGTTTCGGCAACAATTACTAACTCTGGATTGGTTGAAATAAACTTTCAATTCACCGAATGTGGAGAGGAGCGAGAGCTGGCTGACGTCAGAGAAGCAGCGGAGGAAACAGCACATTGAGTCGGAAAGTTTAATATTTTTACACTTAGACTGACACTACTACGTAGACATAAACATGTCGGACTTGGTTCTTGGGGAAAAAAAAAAAATAATAATAATAATAGTAACGTACAGCACAATGGAAACTCTGATTTTGTGGCTCCTGTCCATCATGAAGTTCTTTCAACAGGCACCAAAACAATGCTGCTTTTTTCCCCACAATCCAGTATTTATTTTCACATTCGAATGTATGGATTTTTCAACAATTTGAATATAAATTAGAATTTAGGATATTAATTGACAGCCCTACTCCCGATTTTGATGATCCCCTAGTTTTTGTCTGGCGCCATGAGATGATTTGTAATAACTTTTATTATCCCTTTTTATTTAGTGCCATCATCTGGTCAAAAACTTGGTGCATGTCCACATATCTCCGAAAAATATCCCCATCAGCCTTGACTTATGTTAAGTGCTAAGTAGCAAGTGTTGGCACACTAACATGTTGACCATTATTACATTATTACAAAAAATAAACTTTTGAAGACAAGTCAAATTTAACAAGTTTCAAGTTTAGATTTGCCTAAATCTCATTTATTTGTCTGGTGTCACAACTTTTTCATCAATGCTTCTTAAGTCCCACAAACAAAAGGTCAAACTCAATGCAAACTGGAGTTGTCTTTCACCTTCACTAATCTCATTTCAAAGAGGATGATAAACCTTTTAGCTTTCACTGCAACCTTTGTTTTAATTTGTCTGACTGGACAATACTACTACTACTACTACTACTACTACTACTACTACTACTACTACTACCATACCAATATGCTTGTCAACCTGTTGCACAAATTATATTGCAACTTGTCATCAAACAGTAACTGAGATCCAAGTCAAATACAGATCCTCCCCATGAGCTGGAGTCATGCAAAACTCACATGTCTTCCACCTCTACTTATCTGACTGCAGAGAGGAGGACAGAGAACAGTGGACACACAGTTTAACATGATGGACTATAGGACAGGACTGCTGCTTTTAACTCTCTGCTGGGCAGGTGAAGATCTACACTGACCTGAATCTAATATAGCTTTTATTTGTGTCATCAGCTTATTTGACTTGATGTTTTTATTCCTCTTGACAGGTGTTGTTGGTCAGACTCTGACAGAATCTGAAGCAGTGGTTAAAAGGCCTGGAGAATCTCACAGATTGACCTGCACAGCCTCTGGATTCACATTCAGTGACTACAGCATGCACTGGATCAGACAGGCTCCTGGAAAAGGACTGGAGTGGATTGCTTTTATCAGTCAACCAAGTGGTAGCAGCACTGACTACTCTGAGTCAGTGAAAGGCCGGTTTACCATCTCCAGAGACAACAGCAGAAAGCAGCTGTATCTGCAGATGAACAGTCTGAAGACTGAAGATTCTGCTGTTTATTATTGTGCTCGAGACTCACAGTGACTGGAGTTGGTTGAGCAGCTGTACAAAAACCTTCAGTACTCATCTTTCAGGCTGGTGGAGCCCAAATATGATATCAGATGTTTTATGTTCATTGTTGTTAAAGTACAAATAGCAAATGAATCTTTGTCCATGCATCATAAAAATATTGAATATTATTCCTGAATATTAAACATGTATAAAACACAACATAATTCACTTGTCGATTAAAGACAGACAGACAACAAAAGTCCATTGAAAAAAGTCACAACAGTAAACACATTGTCTGTCAATGTCAATTATTATTTTACATTTTCTTGAATTCATATATATTTTTTTTTTTTCTGAGGTCAATTGTAAATTGAATGAATTGAATTGAATGAAAATGACTCCCCCTTTTTTTTTGGGGGGGGGGGGGGTGAGACTGTATCCAACATGGATGGACAATCAGCTCCATTAAAAATGAACAAAGAGCCAATGATTGAATGAAAGTGGAACAGAGTCCTGTACATGAGCCCCTCCCTCTCCATGATGTCCTGATGCAAATCTTCAGTCTGTGCAGTGTACTTCTGTCCTGCTGACTGCTCTTGTGCTTTGTGTGAAGCATCAGAGGTCACATCTGCAGCCTCAGGATGATGAACTCATTCACTCTTCTGCTGGTCGCTCTCTCTCTGCCCTGTGAGTTCTCCTGCTTCTTGCTGTTTTATCTTTTATCAGACAACTGACTGATGGTCAGTCAGTGATGCCAGAAAACTTGTCGATGTCACTTTCTTCTGTGCTTCCTCTCTCCTCTCATCTCATCAGGTTACACAGGTCAGAGTATGGAGTCCATTCCTTCCAGCTCAGTAGTGAAAAAGCCTGGAGAGACTCTCAGTCTCTCCTGCAGGGGATCAGGATTCACATTTAACTGCTGCACGATGCACTGGATCAGACAACCTGCTGGAAAAGCACTGCAATGGATCGGAACTGGCTTCTCTGATGCCAGCAGGAACACTTATGCAAGCAGTGTGCAAGGACATGTAGAAATCAGTCGAGATGATAGCAACAGCATGGTGTATGTGACACTGTCCAACTTAAAGCCAGAGGACTCTGCTGTGTATTACTGTGCCAAACACACACTGGTTCAAGGAAGCAGAGAAGCTTTCCAAAAACTCCACAGAAGATTTGCTTCCAAAGACCTGCAGGTGGCAGCAGAAGATATGAAATCAGATGACACAAAGGAGAGAATGACAGTAACTGCACACACGCACACACACACACACACACACACACACACACACACACACACACACACACACACACACACACACACACACACACACACACACACACACACACACACCAGCTGATGTTGTGGTTTGAGACTTCCTGTTTTGTTGTGTTTGATCAGCACATAATGCTTCATAATGTTCCTTTCATTTATTTATTTATTTCCATACTAATGTGTGTGATGTGCACAAAACACTATCTTGACTAACTGTTGGTGCTAAACTGAAATCATTACTTCTGTTTTTCTTGTGGACCTTCATGTGGAATGGGACACTACTCTTCTTCAGTGATAATAGCCCACACTGGTTTATATCATATCAATGTGAAGCATTAAATGAATCCTGTTCATCTGGTAGAACCAAGTCAACCAAAGTGCGTGATTGCCTGCTCGGATGAGAGGCGAAACGTCTTCCAAGACAAACTGACAAAGTCCAGTTGCGATCGATTGAATGCCCTGAAGCGAGCAAATAAATCAATAAAAAAATATCATGTTTTCATGATTAATAGTTTACAGTAAAAGCAAAGTTGACAGCTGTTTCTTTACTTTAAATTCAGTCACATTTTCAAAGTGTTACAGTTGACAGTGTGATGAAATTCAAATATTATGTGTAAAGCAGAGCTTTTTCACTCTGCAGATATAACAACAGTCAACAGACTCTTCTATTGGTTCTATTGGTTTATTTCCCCCTAAAGTCCTGAAAATGGTTTCACTTGGATGTAATTAATTGCTAACATGTCAAAGTCTTCATATGATGCAGACTGCTGAATGAAGAAAAACTTACTAAACAATGTGTTTGTCAACCTGTGGCACAAATTATACTGAAACATGTCAGAGGGACTCTTGGAGGAATGACTGATGTACAGTAAACATTCATTCTGCTGTTTCATCAAACAGTAACTGAGATCCAAGTCAAATCCAGTTCCACACTGTGAGGAGGAGTCAATGCAAAACTCACATGTCTTCCACCTCTACTTATCTGACTGCAGAGAGGAGGACAGAGAACAGTGGACACACAGTTTAACATGATGGACTATAGGACAGGACTGCTGCTTTTAACTCTCTGCTGGGCAGGTGAAGATCTACACTGATCTTAATCTAATATAGCTTTTATTTGTGTCATCAGCTTATTTCACTTGATGTTTTTATTCCTCTTGACAGGTGTTGATGGTCAGACTCTGACACAATCTGAAGCAGTGGTTAAAAGGCCTGGAGAATCTCACAGATTGACCTGTACAGCCTCTGGACTTTCAATTAGTGGCTACTGGATGAACTGGGTCAGACAGGCTCCTGGCAAAGGACTGGAGTGGATTGCTGCTATTTATGATAGTAGCAACATCGCCTACTCTGAGTCAGTGAAAGGCCGGTTTACCATCTCCAGAGACGACGGCAGACAGCAGCTGTATCTGCAGATGAACAGTCTGAAGACTGAAGATTCTGCTGTTTATTATTGTGCTCGAGAGCCACAGTGACTGGAGTTGGTTGAGCAGCTGTACAAAAACCTTCAGTGCTCATCTTTCAGGGTGGTGGAGCCCAGACATTAAGTATTTTTATTGTGCTTATATTTAATCTTATACTGGTGCAGGGGAATTAATGTAAATTTCATGTTGCATTCGGTGATAAAATGACAGGGCACCACCTTCCTCAGCTAAGATGGACTGCAGAAATTAACTGCTATAACGCTGATAAAATACTAACGAATGAATTAACAGTAAACCAGTCTAATTATCTTTAGTGTGAACTCTGGATACAGGGATCGTTTATATTCAGCTCAAAAGGACACCGTTTAACCACGAGTTGAATCAAAGTCTCATTTATTAAGCACAATTATGAATAATGAATAATGTATCATGAATAGGATGACAGAAGATATAAAGTGATATGACATAACACAAAAAGAAACTTATGGCAAAACAAGTTTGGCGATAGTGAGAAGTAGTTGTAAGGAATAATAGGGACGCAAACGTAAAGTTAACTGATTGATCGAATAGTTGAGAGAATTTGGACAAATTAACAGTATTGTAACCTCACGGACCAACTCTTATTCAAACCCGCTTAGCATGCCTACTTGGTTGATGACGTCCCGGCAGGTTCCGCTCCGAACTAACTCGAAGATGCCCAGGTGTTTGTCTGCGGCTTGATCTGCTCAGTGGTCCGGTGGAAGGCCCAGGCACACCAAGGTAAAGAGCTGATGTTGGACGGTGATGTCTTCTGACCTGGGTTCTACGGTGTTGGTTACAGATGAGGGACGGCTGCGGATGGTTGTTGAGTCTGTGAAGTATTATTTTAGACTGATAACAACAAAATTGATAGTCTCTTTGATGGCCGGTCGAAAAGGTTCTACAAAATTATTCTTTGACTAAAATTTACTGATACAAAATAAAACATGTGGCTTAGAAAAATGAAAGTTTACGGCAAAACTATAAAAACACGTCTTCTGAAAAGTAGCCCACGCTACTCAGTATGGCTTTTGAGAGTAGCTCGAAGATGGAGAAACTTAAAGAGCAAAATGACCGGACAAGACTTAAGACAAAGAAGGCTGGATAAAACTCAGCGGAAAACAACGAGAAGAAAGTTTGGAAGAAAAATCAAGAACTGAACAGAACAGAATCGAAACTAAAGACAACTAAAAACTAACTGACAAACAAAAACTCAACTGAGGACTGCTGCATTCTACAAGCAGTTTAAAAGTCACTCCAGGGCGTGTCTAATGGATAGGCCGTCGCTCACGTGGGACGGTTTCCAGCGCGCGATTTGATTTCGCCTCATGGAGCTAGAATTAATTAATGATTCATATAGGGGGCTCATCTGCTTCTCACTATGGTCAATCACATATATTTTGAATGGATGATTTTCAATAGCATTTCAACATGGTTCACAACATGCGTTAGGCAATTCTTATGTGTGGATGACAACATTAAACGATAATCATGATAACAATTTCTTGTACTCATCCTAATATATATGATGACTCAAGGTATAACTAACACAAAATAAAGAAATAAAGAAAGGCAGACTATATTTGCCCAAAGATGATTATCACTATTATGGTTACTTATTAATAAATGTATCATGTCAAGCGCGTTCAACCTAACCGTTACGAACCTCTAGATGGCAGTATGGTTCTATGGTAAAAATTCAGACAAACTTTATAAAACAGTTAAAATCACAGCCTTGTCATTCTTCAAGTTAGAGAAACTGGAAAAACATCAATATTATACATATGGTGGGTCCTGCAAGGTGAAAACATCCAAAGCTAAGTTCAACATAGACGTTTGGTTATCCCGGTGAATTAGGAAAAAGCACACAAACATACAGAACAGTTTGCTTCAGGCATGTCTAATTTACAACCCATCAGCATCTGATTTTGTAGGTTCCTCTGGAGCCTGGCACCTTCCATTCAGACAGTTTTACTGTCCCAATCTCTCTTGGGGCTATCAGGAAAGAATTAGCGTTGCCATGAGAAACATAGTGAGGAGAAGGCAACCTTTGATGTTGAGATATCTGTGTCTCTTGCTTCCCCAAAAAAAGCATGGAGGAGATGCCTCTGGGCCAGACATCTTGTCTCTGAAATTAACACCTTCCTTGTAAACAGTTCAGATGGTCATAGCTCTTGAAAGTTGGGATGTTTTACAACTCCATTTCTCCTGAAAGAATGCAGAGAGGGTAAGAGAAGGTCAGTTAGAGGCCAGTTCTGCTACACTGGTATTTCAGATGTTTTGTGTTGATTGTTTTTACAGTACAAATAGCAAATGAATCTTTGTCCATGCATCATGAAAATATCAAATATAATTCCTAAATATTAAACATGTATAAAACACAACAAAGATCACTTGTTGATTAAAGACAGACAGACAACAATAGTTCATTGAAAAAAGTCACAACAATTTAGAAATTGTCTGTCAGGGAGACTGCGTCAAGTATTATTTAAAATTTTCTTTAATTGATATTCATTGAATGATTTTCCTGAAGGGCTGCACGGTGACGCAGCAGGTAGTGTGCGTGCCTCGCAGCAACGAGGTTGCTGGTTCGATTCCCGGGTTGGGCCTTTCTGTGTGAAGTTTGCATGTTCTTCCCGTGCATGTGTGGGTTCTCTCCGGGCACTCCGGATTCCTCCCACAGACCAAAAACATGCTCATTAGGTTAATTGGTGACTGTAAAATTGCCCCTAGGTGTGAGTGTGAGCGTGAATAGTTGTTTGTTTGTGCTCTGCGATCGACTGGCGACCGGTTCAGGGTGTGCCCCACCTCTCGCCCGTTGACGGCTGGGATAGGCTCCAGCACCCCCTGCAATGCCGAAAGGTATATGCGGTATAGAAAATGGATGGAAGGATGGATTTTTTTCTGAAATCAAATGTTATGAAAATTGGAAAATGACTCTCCTTTTTTTGGACGTGAGACTGTATCCAACATGGATGGACAATCAGCTCCATTAAAAATGAACAAAGAGCCAATGATTGAATGAAAGTGGAACAGAGTCCTGTACATGAGCCCCTCCCTCTCCATGATGTCCTGATGCAAATCTTCAGTCTGTGCAGTGTACTTCTGTCCTGCTGACTGCTCTTGTGCTTTGTGTGGAGCATCAGAGGTCACATCTGCAGCCTCAGGATGATGAACTCATTCACTCCTCTGCTGGTCGCTCTCTCTCTGCCCTGTGAGTTCTCCTGCTTCTTGCTGTTTTATCTTTTATCAGACAACTGACTGATGGTCAGTCAGTGATGCCAGAAAACTTGTCTATGTCACTTTCTTCTGTGCTTCCTCTCTCCTCTCATCTCATCAGGTTGCACAGGTCAGAGTATGGAGTCCATTTCTTCCAGTTGGAGAGACCTTGAGAGACTCTCAGACTCTCTCTGCAGGGGATCAGGATTCACATTTACTTGCTGCATGATAGTAGAGATGCAGAGATGATAACAACAGCATGGTGTATCTGAGACTGTCCAACTGAAAGCCAGAGGACTCTGCTGTGTATTACTGTGCCAAACACACACACTGGTTCAAGGAAGCAGAGAAGCTTTCCAAAAACTCCACAGATTATCTTTTTCCAAAGACCTGCAGGTGGCAGCAGAAGATATGAAATCAGATGACACAAAGGAGAGAATGACAGTAACTGTGCGTGTAAAGGCACACACACACACACACACACACACACACACACACACACACACACACACACACACACACACACACACACACACACACACACACACACACTCCCTGTTTTGTTCTGTTCCATTAACATGTAATCCTTCTGAATGTTCCCTTTATTTATTTATTTCCATACTAATTTGTTTAATGTGCACAAAAAACTATCTTTTCTAACTGTGGGGATAATTTTAAATCATTACTTCTGTTTTTCATGCAGACTCACGTGGAATGGGACACCACCCTTCATCTTTGTAATTTATAAAATCATAATCATAATTTTAGTGTAATCTTCTGTGCTGACAGTTTCAAACTACAGTATTTACAGATAGATACATGAAGGTACCAGGGAACAAGAAGTGAAGTGAGGGAATGAGGTGGTCACAATGTGGGACCTTGAAAAGAATTTGTATTGAAGGTATTTAATGACTACAGCAAACAACAATGCAACGGGTTGGATCAGTGAATGAAAACCAATGAACTGCTCTCTCCATCAGTGGGAAGGAAGTGGCTCTTATCAAAATGATGCTCTGAGGAACAAGTTCAGAAACACTTCTGCTGGAGCACTGAATATAAAAGGACAAGATCTGGCTCCTGATTACACAACTGTGTTTGAATGTTGCTGATCCAAACCACCAACAGACCTGCACAAAACCCAGAAACACATGTGACTGAACCACAGACACATTTGAATATCACATTATTCTCATAAAAAAACATGCTAAAGCTACCAAAACTTTCTTCTTTGGTCTAAAAAGTGCTGATATGGTGCTCCCTGTGTGCACTTCATGTTACTGCTGATCACTGATTAACTGAAGTCAGCCAAAATCTCACATTTTAATGGCCTCGTTTGTTGAACTCATACAGTTATAACATACAGTTAGTGATGAAGTCAAATGAATTTGATTCATGCATCTCAATCTGAAACAGTTTTCAGAACCTAAATTTTGTTGGTTAACAATCAATTTTTGGTTTCATAATGTTGTGCATGAAGTTGTTCACAAGAAAAATCCCAAACAGCACAAGCAAGGAAAAAGAAGCAATATAATAAATTAAACTAAATAAAATAAACTCCCCTAAAAATTATGAAATTAATAATAATAATTATCATTAGCATCACCATCATAAAATGTGACTTACAGTAAAACAAGGATGATAAAATAATAATCAAATATCCTCAGGTTAAATAATTAGATGTGATCAAAATAAGAGAAGCAGTGAGATTATACTTAAGAAAGGAAGAAAGTGAAACTTTGAAAATAAATTTTGAGGAAATGTTGAGAAGAGGACTCTGTTCAATCTCTACTCTGAGTTCCACAAGTGAGGATCAGACACAGCAAAGCAAAGTCACCAGTCCAGTTCCACACTGTGAGGAGGAGTCAATGCAAAACTCACATGTCTTCCACCTCTACTTATCTGACTGCAGAGAGGAGGACAGAGAACAGTGGACACACAGTTTAACATGATGGACTATAGGACAGGACTGCTGCTTTTAACTCTCTGCTGGGCAGGTGAAGATCTACACTGATCTGAATCTAATATAGCTTTTATTTGTGTCATCAGCTTATTTGACTTGTTTTTGTTCCTCTTGACAGGTGTTGATGGTCAGACTCTGACACAATCTGAAGCAGTGGTTAAAAAGCCTGGAGAATCTCACAGATTGACCTGTACAACCTCTGGATTCACATTCAGTGACTACGGCATGAACTGGGTCAGACAGGCTCCTGGAAAAGGACTGGAGTGGATTGCTTATATTTATAGCAGTAGCAGCATCTACTACTCTGAGTCAGTGAAAGGCCGGTTTACCATCTCCAGAGACAACAGCAGACAGCAGCTGTATCTGCAGATGAACAGTCTGAAGACTGAAGATTCTGCTGTTTATTATTGTGCTCGAGAGCCACAGTGACTGGAGTTGGTTGAGCAGCTGTACAAAAACCTACAGTGCTCATCTTTCAGGCTGGCAGAGACCAAGCATGAACTATTTGAAAATATATCTTATTTCATATTTTATTTATTTATTTATTTGCAAACAATGCTTTACAGTACACATATCTTTTTCTAACAATAATCTATTTGAATATCAGTTTTACACAAAAGAGCTGAAGACAACAATTTTGTTGCTGAAATTAAACCTCAAATGCAAAACATTTCAACAAATTAAATATGAACGTATGAACATTAGATGTAAGAACATCAAGTCCTGCAAACATGAAAAAGTTCTGGAATTTTTGGGCAACAACTCTGTCTTTTCTCGTCCTCAGTGGGCTGACATTTTGATACAAAACAGACAATAAAGTTATTTGTATCTTAATATAAAGAAAGAGCAGCCACATCTGTCCATGGGCTGGAATTATCTTGTTCCCTTATTTGTTGCAGTTTTTCAGTTTAAGAACTTTATTTTTTAAATAAAAAGTGATTGACAAACCCCCCCCCCCCCCCCCAAAAAAAAATCAACTACAATCCAGACTGGATGATATTTGTTAAAGAAGCCGGAAGCTTGTGTCTATTGTCTGAAACATCTGCAAACACTGAAACCATTAAAAGTCTTTCATGCAAACCATCAGCATCAGACTGAAGTTTTCAGACTGTTTACATGATCCTGGCTGCTGTCACTGTATTTCTGTCTGCAGCAAATACAGGAAGGAAGTACAGGAAGTGAGCAAATAACTGAGCAAATAAATGCTCATGTTTTCATCATGTTTTAATTTTGAATTGTTGTCAATAATCACAGTGTGATGGAATTGAAATCTCATATGTAAAGCAGAGGTGATTTCCAGGCATGTTTTCACTCTGCAGATATAACAACAGTCAACAGACTCTTCTATTGGCTCCAGTCAGACCAACATTGATGCTTCACATGTTTGATTCTATGCAAACTCAGTGAGCTTCCTTGTTACTCAGCTATAAAAACATCAGGCTGTCAGTGGAGTTCACAGCACGTCACTTTCAACATCAAGCATGTTTTCTGTAGCTCTGCTGCTGCTGTTGGCAGCTGGATGTGAGTCTCTCTGGATTTGTCAAAGTCAGCAGTTCTTCTTTTGCAGTATAACTTGATCATTTGTTGTGAAACATTTTCTTTTTTCAACAGGTGTGAAGTGTGAACAGTTGACACAGCCAGCCTCTGTGACTGTGCAGCCAGGTCACCGTCTGACCATCACCTGTCAGGTCTCTTCTGTTAGCAGCTACTACACAGCTTGGATCAGACAGCCTGCAGGGAAAGGACTGGAGTGGATTGGAATGAAAGTTACTGGAGATTCATTCTACAAAGATTCACTAAAGAACAAGTTCAGTATTGACTTAGACTCTTCCAGCAAGACAGTGACTCTAAATGGACAGAATGTGCGGCCTGAAGACACTGCTGTGTATTACTGTGCCAGAAGAGACACAGTGAGAGACAATAACAGGAGAGTCGTACAAAAACTACTTCCTCTATTTACTACCACTGAGGACATTACAATACTGAGTGTCACTGTTGAAAATTGTGAGTAGTGACTGAATATTACTTTTTTCTCCATTGGTTTGGCTCATTTCTTGACACAGAAATTACATTCTCAAAACTCTAAGTTATTTGGCAAAACAGTCTTACAGTTCAGCACAACACCATAGCTCACATGCAAAAGCTCATATCTCTCCCAAAACAGTTCACCAATGTGTCAAAACTAAATTCCTTTCTCATATAAATAGTCAGTGTCCCCAAAATGCATCGTCCTTTTGGCATTGTTTAAGCACTGCAAGTCAAAATCTTTAGATGTTTTGTCACTATGGCAGAGGACCATTGAAATATCCCTCATGTCCACCTCTCAGTCTTAGCCCAGTCCTTCACTGATAATGGTTACTGTACTAGTTTTTTTGTCTAGCTAACAGAATACAATTGTGTATAAAACTGGAGAAAAAAAAAAGGATTTTAAAGTAAGAGTAGCCTCCAAGGTTTGACATCACACATTGCACTCATACTGCCAAGGATATTGTAACCATTATTATTCACACACATCAAGTAACTTCTATACATCACAGTAAAAAGAAAATGTATACAGCATGTAGCAGAACCGGCCTTTAACTGACCCCTTCTTTCCCTCCTTTTCTGGTGATAATCAAGGGAAATGGAGGTGTAAACCCGCCAACCGATTGAATTATAGACCGTCTGGTTTACCTATAATGCAATCTGGTTTCGAAGAGAGACAGGAAGTCTGGTTCAGTAAACTACTTTACTCACACACTGAAGAAAGAGAGCCAAAAAGCGCCTATCTCTAAACCAGGATGTCCCACTCTATGCTAATTACTTCCCCAATAGCCCGAGGACTCCATACAACAAGACTGCCTTAAGAGACAAATAGCAGGCCTCAGAGGAATCCACAGACATCAGCAAATGCTGATGGTCGTAAACCGGACATCCCTTGAAGCAACTAGTGACTCACGTTTGTGTGTTTTCCTCAACACTCCAAGATAACCAGATTTTATGTCAAACTTAACTTTTCATGTTTTCAACCTACAGGACTCGGGGTACGCATAACATTGATGTTTTTCCCGTATCTCTGACCCAAAGTATGACTAAATTGTGATTTTAATGGTTTTATAAAAGTTGTATGAATTGTCACCACAAACTATACTGCCACCCAGAGTTTCCTAACCGTCAGATTGAATATGCTTGACTTGGTACATTTATCGATAAGTAACCGTTATCGTGATAATCAATTTTTGACAAATATAATCTGCCTCTCTTTATTCCTACCTTTATTTTGTATTAGTTATTCGTTGAGTTATTATACCTGTTGGGATAAAACTGTACCATGATTATCATTTAATGTTTTCACCCAACCATAGAAAGTGTCTAATGCATGCTGTAAACAATGTTGAAGTGCCATTGAAAATTGGTCATTGAAATTATATGTGATTGACCATAGTGAGAAGCAGATGAGCCCCTCGTATGATTCTTTGATTAGTTCAGCTCCAGGAGGCGAGATTACACCGCGCGTCACAAAGAGTCTCACGTGATTCGATGGCCTGCCTTTCGACACGCCCCGGAGCGACCTTTAAAAACTGCGTGTAGTGCGCGTTTCAGTAGAGTAAGATTTTATAGTAGAGTAGATTTTGTAGTAGATTAGTAGATTAGTAGATTAGTAGCCTTTTGTAGAGTTTTAGTTTTGTTTTTGTTCCGTCTAAGTTTTGTTAAAGTTTTTCTTTTCACGTCTAGTTACTCTCAGCTGAGTTATTTTCTTTGCTTTTGTCTTAAGTTTTGCACAGTCGTTTTGCTCCTTAAGTTTTCGTCTTCGAGCTACTCCAAGCCATTCCGAGTAGCGTAAATAATCTTCAGAAGACGTATTCTTATAATTTGCCGTAAACTTCAAAGTTAACTTCTTCTTTAGCCAAACGTTTTGTTTTGTTTTCATTAGTGAAATTAGGCAAGTAATACTAATTTTGTAGCCTTCTTCGACCGGCCATCGAAGAGACTCTTAATTTGTACTATCAGTCTAAAATAATCCGTCACGGACTCAACCGAACCAAACCCTGCGGCCAGCTGTTGATCCTTGGTCCGGTTCACAACCATCCGGAGCAGTCCATCATCTGTAACCGACCGCCGAACCAGTTCCAGAGACGCCCCGTTCCGCACCAGTTTGTCATCTTGGAGGTCTGGGCCTTCCACTAGACCACCAAGTAGATCGAGCCGCGGACGAACATCTGGAACGTCTTCGAGCCAGTTCGGAGCAGAGCACAACGGGACGCCAGCAACCAAGTAGGCACGCTAAGTGGGTTTGAATAAGAGTTGGTCCGTGAGGTTAAGATTAGGTCAATTCGTCCAAATTCTCTCCATTAATCGTTCTTTCCCTTAACTCCGCGTTCGCGTCCCCATTACTCCTTTTAGACTGCCTCTCACTATCGCCAATTTATTTACCCTTGTGTTGCCATAAGTTTCTTGTTTGTTCTGTCATATCACCTCCCATCTTCTGTCTTATTGTTCATGGTACATTACCCATTATCCACAATTCTGCTTAATAAATGATATTTTGATTTAAGTCCTGGTTAGACGGTGTCCTTTTGAACTGAATATTTACGATCCCTGTATCCAGAATTTACACTTCAGGTTATCAGACTGGTTTACCGTTAGTTCATTCGTTAGTATTTATCAGCGTTATAGCAGTTAATTTCTGCAGTCCTTCTTAGCTGAGGAAGGTGGTGCCCCGACATTTTATCAACGAATGCAACATCAAATTAAGGTAGTACACACTACACAGCATAATATAATCTAATATAAACACATAAACAAAAAAACAAGGAAAATTATATGTAGCCTACAGTGCTGTAAATAAAGCTGAAGTTTCACAACTAACACTTCTTCACTGGTCGCTGTCCTCATCCTTCCTCTCCTGGCTGTCCTCCTCACCCTCCTGGCCATGCTGCTGTCTGTCTGGCCACAGATTCTCGTTCACATCACCATATATTCTCCCTTGCAATGCAACGAGGGAAGAAACGGAGTGCTTGTCCCCTACACTGATTGAAGGGGATTGTACTGGTCCTGGTCAAGCTCTATATTTACATGTTTGGCAGCATTCACAACCACGGGCAGCACCTGTCAGGTAACTAAACATACTGTTTGATTGGTCATCTGAGACGAGATCCTCCTTCAAGTCAAGTCAAGTCAAGTCAAGTCAAGTCAAGTCAAGTCAAGTTCTAGTTTCACCTGATGTCAATTACTGTAATCAATTTTGCAAATGTTCCAAGAGATTCATATGTGATATTCATGGTATTATGTTCTTGATTAATTTGACAATTGAACAGACTATTTTGCATGTGATTTCTTATACAATGAAATGATGCTGACATGTTTTGGAGAGAACAACCATTAGACTGAGAATCAGCAATCAGTTTAGATCAACAAGATCTATTCATTTGAAAATTGTGCCAAATGTAGGCTAACTGAGCTAACTGTAGGCTACCTGTACTTCATTCATCATTTGCAAGATATACTGAGACATTGAGACATGTACTAAGACATTTGCAGTTTGATGAAATGAATGAGAAATTGAATTCTGTTGTGAACAATTGCCAAGTGGTTTTGAGGTTTCTCCATGTTATTTTGAGAATATAATTTCTGTTTCAAGAAATGAGCCAAACCAATGGAGAAAAATTGTAAAATCTTATTTTTTCTACTTTAAAGAAATATAAAATTTTTGTACACACAGCAGAAATATAGAAACTTTTTTAGCATATGTGTTTTTCCTTTGAATCAGTGTTTCCAGATGATGTAAAAACACTCTTTTCTGTTTCACACAGTGGAACTTATTTTCTGTATTAGTGAAATATGTCTTGGTCTCCACGAGTCCATGCATGACGATCAGGCATGCAATACAGAATTTTTCATTTTGGAAATATTAAAAAATACAAAGCTTTTATTTTTTTGCAGATTTTACACCAACATTTTTTTTAAGAAAACACATTTACCATACAGAACTAAAACCACACCAAAATATGCAGATTTGATATGACATAATACTTATTTTTATATTACAACAAATGGTTATCAGTTAGATTCAGTTGAAAAGGCTCTCAAACGACCAGAGTCTATTAGCAGAATAGTGTCAGGTAACAATGTCCATGCTGTGCACCTGCATGAATACAGTCAGCTCATCAGCACACAGCTTTAAATAAGTCAGTGATTGAGGAGCCTGAATGAAGCAGCTGATTCCAGTTAGCTGAAGCCAGAACAACTTCAGAATGAGAATTGTATTCGTAACTAAATTTATACTCTTCAGTCAACTTTATGCTGATGTTCAATAGTCAAACTACAGTAAAATACAACTAGAGGTTCTTTATATATATATTTTTTCTGTAGAAATACTGTTTATGTTTAGCTCAGTAGAGTGCTAAGAGTCATAGTGGTTAGAATAGATTATTTATATTATTGTATGCTTTCATCTGCTGCCGAAAATGCTTCCATGTGTAACAGAGCCCTGAATGCAGAATCCCTTTTTTGCCTGTGGAGGGAGGTCAATACAAAGTTTTCCTCTGTTAAAAATACAGTGATGAGAGTAAATGTGGTTGTGTGTGGTTTGAATGCCAAGACTCAATTTAGACAAATTAAAACATTAGTTAGATAATTACAGGTGGACACCATCAGATGACAGATGATATTGAGGGCGAGTATGTCGAGCATGAATGAAGGAGGACCAAACATGGACGCCTTGGGACAGAGAGGCCATGGTAAAGATGCAGCTGTTGGTGCTGATGAACTGTTGTCTTCCTGTGAGATATGACTTCAGCCAGGAGAGGGCAGTACAGGTGGTGTTCAGGGAGGATTCAAGGCAGGAGAGAAGAATGGTCTTGATGGATGGTGTCAAAAGCAGCACTGAGGTTAAGAAAGATGACAATGCTGAGATGTCCAAAGTCTCATGGAGATCATGAACAAATTAAGTTTGTTTTTCTATTTTGCTGAGCAGTAATGTTTTGAAAATATGTAAAAAGTCTAGTTTTTGTTTTATGTAGTGAGATACATGTACATGTCTACGTGTATGTGCATGAATCTATATTAACATTTAAAAAATATGCACCAGGATAATAGCAAAGTGCCTTGTTTCTACGGATTCAATATTTTATGTCTTTTTGTTTCTCTCCTGTTGTTAAAATACTCAGTGAAAGTACATCTATCTTCTTTCTTCCCTTTTAACCCTGCAGAGGGAAGTCTATGAAAACTCAACCCTCTTTATAAACACAACAACAACAACAACAACAACAACTGTCAAATCATCTGAGGCAGAACAACTGAAACAGTTTGAGAAAGACTGATCAGAAAACACTGAATTGCAGTTTACTATTGAATGAAAATTATGATTGACTGGTGTCTGTTTGTAGTTACTATTCATGGTAAGAAAATCAATTCAATTCAATTCAATTCAATTCAATTCAATTCAATTCAATTCAATTCAATTCAATTCAATTCAATTCAATTCAATTCAATTCAATTCAAACAACTTTATTTATCCCAAATAGGGATAGATAGATCCCAAAATAGTTTTAAAATTATTTAGTATTTCCAGGCATGATGGACGATATTCACCATTTCTTTCCTTACAGGAGTTTGGAGTGAGATCAAACTGGACCAGGCTCCCTCTGAGGTGAAAAGACCTGGAGAGACAGGTCTAAGCTATGCTGGCTCCTTTCAAAGTCGTTTCAGTTTTACTCAAGATGTGTCCAGCAGCACTCAGTACCTCGAGGTCAAGAGCCTGACAGCAGGAGATTCTGCTGTTTACTTCTGTGCTCGAGACACAGTGACTGAAGACAGTGGAGCAGCTGCACCAAAACCTCCACAGACCAGTGGAGTGACCAGTGACCAGAATAAAAGTGTGGATAATTTATATTATTGTTAATGCTCCCATGTGCTGTCCATGATGCTCAATGTGATGAATGAGAAACAGAACCTTCTAACAAAATGAAGATCTCTCATTTGAATAAATGTGGATGTGTTTTTAATACTGAGAGACATTTTAGACAAATGAAAACATGTCAGACAAACATGAAAACAGCTGATTTGAAGGGTTGACTCTTGGACATAAATTCCCCAGTTTCATGAAATATCTCCAGTCCAGCTGTTTCATCCCTGTGAGGAGGAGTCAATGCAAAACTCACATGTCTTCCACCTCTACTTATCTGACTGCAGAGAGGAGGACAGAGAACAGTGGACACACAGTTTAACATGATGGACTATAGGACAGGACTGCTGCTTTTAACTTTCTGCTGGGCAGGTGAAGGTCTACACTGATCTGAATCTAATATAGCTTTTATTTGTGTCATCAGCTTATTTCACTTGATGTTTTTATTCCTCTTGACAGGTGTTGATGGTCAGACTCTGACAGAATCTGAAGCAGTGGTTAAAAGGCCTGGAGAATCTCACAGATTGACCTGTACAGCCTCTGGATTCACATTCAGCAACTATGCTATGGGCTGGATCAGACAGGCTCCTGGAAAAGGACTGGAGTGGGTTGCTACTATTTATAGTGGTAGCAGCAAATACTACTCTGAGTCAGTGAAAGGCCGGTTTACCATCTCCAGAGACAACAGCAGACAGCAGGTGTATCTGCAGATGAACAGTCTGAAGACTGAAGATTCTGCTGTTTATTATTGTGCTCGAGACTCACAGTGACTGGAGTTGGTTGAGCAGCTGTACAAAAACCTACAGTACTCATCTTTCAGGCTGGTGGAGCCCAAGTATGAAGTATTACTATGGCAGTATTTATATTATAATTTTCATTCTAACATTTTGATATTTATTTTTATGTTATTTTATGTTCTATATTTAGATCACACATATTTTTTAAATAATCAAATAAATTCCTGAAAACTGTTTCTGAGAAAAAAATTGACTAAACATGAAACACATTAAAAATACAACAAAGATGACTTGTTGACAAAGGGGCCAAAGTTGATGTGGAATCTGAAGTGAGTCATAATATAAGAGTGAAAAATAATGTTGCAGTTTCTTGTATAAAATCACTAGAGGGCAGTCAGTGTCAAGTTTCTCTCTCCTCTGTTGCTGAAAGGAGACACTCAGATCTGCTGTTCTCATTGATCTGAAGTGACTGACACTTGAACTCTGGACTGAACTGAAGCTTAATACTCCTGCTGCTCATGTACACTGGATATTGTGATAGTTGAACCTTTTCTACCCTGAACTAAAGTCATGTGTTAACTTGATTCAGCACATTTTGAACAGTCAAGTTTGACTATAAGGTGTTTACCATCAGCAGTGAGTGCAGCTGCATCTGTCAGTGTCAGCTGATCTGAGCAGACAGGAAGTAGATCTCAAGATGAACATCAGGAAGCCTGAAGAGCTGATCCTCCAGAGTCTGCAAACATGAAACCACTGAAAGTCTTTTATGCAAAGCAGCATCATCAGACAGAAGTTTTTAGACTATTTACATGATCCTGGCTGCATTATTTCTTTGTATGTGACAGACACAAACCTGCACAAATACCCAACAGCCTCTGCACAGACCACATTTCCTCATGAACTAATCCAGCATGAAGGGTTTTTTTTACAATAAAAATCTATTGACAAAAGTCACAATAATCAATACATTGCCTGTCTTTTAGATCATGCCAGTTATTATTATATGTTTCTTTAATTATTACAGAAAATGTATTGATGTAAATACATTTTGGGTAGGAATGAACATAATGGCTGAAGAGCTGGAAAACATCTTCAGATTTTCAAATTGTGAGATAAAATGTAAAATAATAATTTGAAACATTTATTTCTTTGACACAAGAAGGATCAATGCTGGACAAAAACCTACAGGACTCATCCTCAATACACTGAAACACTCATGTTCAAATTTTTGTGAAGAATGACAATAAAATTTCATGTGCGTCAAAGTAAATGTTCATAACACAATTCCAAGGTGTGACTTCTCGATACAGTTCATTCTTCTTTTACAGCCTGTCAGTGTTCTCCTCTATGCAAAGTGAACTTCCTCACAGTCTGATATAAAGACTTGATATCATGCTGTCAGTTGCAGCAGAAGAAGAGAAGCTCCATCAGATCACCTTCAACATTAACCATGTTCTCTGTAGCTCTGATGCTGCTGCTGGCAGCTGGATCCTGTGAGGAGCTTTCAGTGGATTCACTCTAATAAACACATTAGAAACAGTGAATAGTCAGATGAATGATGGAGATAATGTTGATTTCTGTTTCCACAGGTGTGAACAGTATTGATCTCATCCAGCCAGACTCAGTGGTTGTGCAGCCTGGACAGTCTTTGACCATCACCTGTCAGGTCTCTGGTTATTCTTTGACTGATGACAGCTATGCAACAGGTTGGATCAGACAGTGTGAAGGAAAACCAATGGAGTGGATTTTGCATCGGTGGGGTGGAGGAGACTTTTACCAAAATAATGCTCTGAAGAACAAGTTCATTTACCACACACACACACTTCTACTAACTCAGTGACATTAACAGGACAGAATCTGCAGCCTGAGGACACAGCTGTTTAGTGACACAAACCAGCAACAGACCTGCACAAAAAAACAGCAACCAACCACACACACATTCTAAGTTAATATATATAAAGTATTGAGTAGAGTGTGTGGCCAGTTACTTCCTAAATTTGTTGAACACTTAAATGTATTTGACATTCTCTCACTTGAAGGATATGATTCATTTGAACATTTTATATCTGTGTATTATGATGCTGAGAAGATGTTAAATTATGAGGATGTGAAAAGACTGCTTCATCTAAAGGGAAACTAAAATAAACAGAACTCATTTCCATTCAAAGACATGAACAAATACACATAAACAAATAATTTGGCCATGAAAATAAACCTGTCAGCTGCCCGTTTAAGATTTTAAGACTCTCAGAAGAGAAACATTCAGGGCCCCGACTCAAACACTAAAGACATTCATTTATTTTCGAAATGTTTTTCAGTTAAAATATCTCAAAAGATTCAAAGGTTTTAAAGTTTCAGGCTCAAACACGATGTACAAAAACCTACAGTACTCATCTTTCAGGCTGGTGGAGCCCAAGCAGGAACTATTTTCATAGTATTTATATTTTGTTTTATACTGGTATTTCAGATGTTTCATGTTCATTGTTGTTAAAGTACAAATAGCAAATGAATCTTTGTCCATGCATCATAAAAATATTGAATATTATTCCTGAATATTAAACATTGTCAATTAAAGACAGACAGACAACAAAAGTCCATTAAAAAAAATCACCACAGTGAATCCATTGTCTGTCAGGTAGACCATGTCAATTATTATTTTACATTTTCTTTAACTCACATTTATGAAATGTTTTTTTCTGAAGTCAATTGTTAATTGAATGAATTGAATTGAATGAAAATGACTCTCCTTTTTTGGGGGGACGTGAGACTGTATCCAACATGGATGGACAATCAGCTCCATTAAAAATGAACAAAGAGCCAATGATTGAATGAAAGTGGAACAGAGTCCTGTACATGAGCCCCTCCCTCTCCATGATGTCCTGATGCAAATCTTCAGTCTGTGCAGTGTACTTCTGTCCTGCTGACTGCTCTTGTGCTTTGTGTGGAGCATCAGAGGTCACATCTGCAGCCTCAGGATGATGAATTCATTCACTCTTCTGCTGGTCGCTCTCTCTCTGCCCTGTGAGTTCTCCTGCTTCTTGCTGTTTTATCTTTCATCAGACAACTGACTGATGGTCAGTCAGTGATGCCAGAAAACTTGTTGATGTCACTTGCTTCTGTGCTTCCTCTCTCCTCTCATCTCATCAGGTTGCACAGGTCAGAGTATGGAGTCCATTCCTTCCAGTTCAGTAGTGAAAAAGCCTGGAGAGACTCTCAGTCTCTCCTGCAGGGGATCAGGATTCACATTTAAGTGCTGCACGATGCACTGGATCAGACAACCTGCAGGAAAAGCACTGCAGTGGATCGGGATTGGCTACTCTGATGCCAGCAGGAACACTTATGCAAGCAGTGTGCAAGGACGTGTAGAAATCAGTCGAGATGATAGCAACAGCATGGTGTATCTGACACTGTCCAACTTAAAGCCAGAGGACTCTGCTGTGTATTACTGTGCCAAACACACACACTGGTTCAAGGAAGCAGAGAAGCTTTCCAAAAACCCCACAGAAGATTTGTTTCCAAAGACCTGCAGGTGGCAGCAGAAGATATGAAATCAGATGACACAAAGGAGAGAATGACAGTAACTGCACACACGCACACACACACACACACACACACACACACACACACACACACACACACACACACACACATGCACACACACACCAGCTGATGTTGTGGTTTGAGACTTCCTGTTTTGTTGTGTTCGATCAACACATAATGCTTCATAATGTTCCCTTTATTTATTTATTTCCAGATCAATGTGAAGCATTAAATGAATCCTGTTCATCTGGTAGAACCAAGTCAACCAAAGTTCGTGATTGCAACTGTTCTTTATAGAGCTTCTTCTGCCTGGAATATGCTCCCATCCAACATCACACAGATTCAAAACAGATGGTCATTCACAAAGTCACTGGTGCAGCAGCTGTTGAGTCTCACCTTGATCTTATTTTGTTGTTGCTGTTTTTTTAAAAACAAAACAAAACAAAACAAAACATGTGACTGAACCACAGACACATTTGAATATCACATTATTCTCATACAAACCATGCTAAAGCTTCCAAACTTTCTTCTTTGGTCTAAAAAGTGCTGATATGGTGCTCCCTGTGTGTACTTCATGTTACTGCTGATCACTGATTAACTCAAGTGAGACATGATCAGATTGTTTCTCTCAGCTGTTGACCTGGAGAAGATCATCCAGGCGTTCATCTTCCCCAGACTGGACTACGATAAAACACTTTATTTTGAAATTAGTCAGCAAAATATCCTTTGCTGATGAAAATACTTTTTAGTGGACAAAGAAAAGTGGACACTTTACACCAATCCCTGCTGTCTGTCAATTGTAGAATTGACTTGAAGAATTCACTGCTTGTTTTTAAAGCCTTGAGCGGTCGGCATCCTGCTACTTTCTGGGCTGATTCCAGATATGAAGCTGATCGCTGCTTGAAGTCTTTAGCCGGAGCCAAAATCTTGCATTTTAAGGGCTTTGTTTGTTGAACTCATACAGTTATAACATACAGTTAGTGACGAAGTCAAATGAATTTGATTCATGCATCTCAATCTGAAGAAGTTTTCAGAACCTAAATTTTGTTGTTTAACAATCAATTTCTTGTGCATGAGTTTTGTCCACAAGAAAAATCCCAAACAGTACAAGACACAAGCACAAAGAAACAAAAATAATAAATTAAACAAAACTAAATAAAATAAACTTGACTCAAAAAAAAAAAATCCATGAAATTCATAATAATCATCATGAGCATCATCATCATACAGAGTGACTTACAGTCAAACGAGGATATCCATCCATCCCTTTCGGGGTCACGGGGGGGCCGGAGCCTATCTCGGCTGTCAACAGGCGAGAGGCGGGGTACACCCTGGACCGGTCGCCAGCCGATCGCAGGGCACACACACACCATTCACACTCACACCTAGGGGCAAAGTTTTTGGTCTGTGGGAGGAAGCCAGAGTGCCCGGAGAGAACCCACGCATGCACGGGAAGAACATGCAAACTTCACAAAGAAAGGCCTGACCTGGGAATCGAACCTGCAACCTTCTTGCAGTGAGGCACGCGTACTACCTGCTGCGCCACCGTGCAGCCCCAAACAAGGATAATAAAATAATAATAAAATTAACTCAGGTGAAATAATTAGATGAAATCAAAATTGCAAGAAAGTGAAACTTTGAAAATAAATTTTGAGGAAAGGTTGAGAAGAGGACTCTGTTCAATCTCTACTCTGAGTTCCACAAGTGAGGATCAGACACAGCAAAGCAAAGTCACCAGTCCAGTTCCACACTGTGAGGAGGAGTCAATGCAAAACTCACATGTCTTCCACCTCTACTTATCTGACTGCAGAGAGGAGGACAGAGAACAGTGGACACACAGTTTAACATGATGGACTATAGGACAGGACTGCTGCTTTTAACTCTCTGCTGGGCAGGTGAAGATCTACACTGATCTGAATCTAATATAGCTTTTATTTGTGTCATCAGCTTATTTCACTTGATGTTTTTATTCCTCTTGACAGGTGTTGATGGTCAGACTCTGACAGAATCTGAAGCAGTGGTTAAAAGGTCTGGAGAATCTCACAGATTGACCTGTACAGCCTCTGGATTCTCATTCAGCAGCTACCCTATGAGCTGGGTCAGACAGGCTCCTGGAAAAGGACTGGAGTGGATTGCTTACATCAGTAGTGGTGGCGGCAGCATCTACTACTCTGAGTCAGTGAAAGGCCGGTTTACCATCTCCAGAGACAACAGCAGACAGCAGCTGTATCTGCAGATGAACAGTCTGAAGACTGAAGATTCTGCTGTTTATTATTGCGCTCGAGACTCACAGTGACTGGAGTTGGTTGAGCAGCTGTACAAAAACCTTCAGTGCTCATCTTTCAGGCTGGTGGAGACGATGCATAAAATATTTATATAGTATTTATGTTTTGTGTTATAGTGTTTTTTCTATATTTTACACTACATTTGTTTTAAAATAGCAAATGAATCTTTGTTAATGCATTATATAATAAAACTGTTGCTGAGAAATATTATTACTTAATATTAAACACATTAACAACACAAATCACTTGTTGATAAAATGGCCAAAGACAGCACAACAATCTGCTGAAATTAAACTACTACAAATAGAAGACATTTCTACAAATTAAGAGTCAACAATGTCTATACATGATGTGGAATCCAAAGTGAGTCATAATATGAGAGTGAAAACTAAGGAAACACTCAGATCTGCTGTTCTCATTGATCTTCATTAAACTCAGTGGAGCTCACAGCACATCAAGTTTCAAGTTTCATGAAGCCACCAGAGGAGGAGCCCTCACACCACGACTGATTTCAGATCAGTTTTGAGTTAGGATTGAATTCACTCATTCCTACATGAAGTGACTACAATGAGGTGTTCAGAATCAGATACCTGGTTGAAAGTGAAATGCTGGAAACATCCCTGCTTTGAAAGCACAAAGGGGCAAATAAATTCAACACTTAGTTGAAATAACTATTCCTTGAAGGATATGAACACATCACTCATGATTCACCTGTGATTTTGAGAGAGAGTGCTGGAAGTGAGACAGTTGGCAGAAAACTCACAGGAGAGATAGTATAAATGCAGTTCTTCTTCTTCTGTTATTACAGGGTGCCCTTTGAGGTGTTGAGGTGACAGAGTTTATATGTCTGACTGCACAATTTCTCTCTATTCATGGAAAAACAAGGATATTTATGGTGCTCATGTCTTGAGGGCTGATGTGTTTTTACTGACTTTGTTTTTAAAGCTGAATTAATCTTCTCCAGTTGTCTTCACATTTATTCCTACTGAGGTTTTCTTTATCCTGATGTCCCAAACTGCACAAATTATACAAATTATGTCAGAGAGAATCTTGAATGAATGACTGATGTGCGGAAAACATTCATTCTGCAGTTTCATCAAACAGCAACTGAGATCCAAGTCAAATCCAGTTCCACACTGTGAGGAGGAGTCAATGCAAAACTCACATGTCTTCCACCTCTACTTATCTGACTGCAGAGAGGAGGACAGAGAACAGTGGACACACAGTTTAACATGATGGACTATAGGACAGGACTGCTGCTTTTAACTCTCTGCTGGGCAGGTGAAGATCTACACTGATCTGAATCTAATATAGCTTTTATTTGTGTCATCAGCTTATTTGACTTGATGTTTTTATTCCTCTTGACAGGTGTTGATGGTCAGACTCTGACAGAATCTGAAGCAGTGGTTAAAAGGCCTGGAGAATCTCACAGATTGACCTGTACAGCCTCTGGATTCACATTCAGCAGCTACAGCATGCACTGGGTCAGACAGGCTCCTGGAAAAGGACTGGAGTGGATTGCCTGGATTTATAGCAGTGGTAGCAACCAATACTACTCTGAGTCAGTGAAAGGCCGGTTTACCATCTCCAGAGACAACAGCAGACAGCAGGTGTATCTGCAGATGAACAGTCTGAAGACTGAAGATTCTGCTGTTTATTATTGTGCTCGAGACTCACAGTGACTGGAGTTGGTTGAGCAGCTGGACAAAAACCTACAGAACTCATCTTTCAGGCTGGTGGAGCCCAAGGATGAAGTTTCTTTTCTATATATGTCATTTCAATATATTCTCAATATTTTGTAATCCAATTATCATTTTTTAAATAGCAAATAAACAATATAAAGATCAGTTTTTCATAAAAATGCTAAAGACAGCAATCTTTTTTCTGAAATTAAACGACAAATACTAAACACTTCAACAAATTAAGTATGAATGTATAAAAATTAGAATTATGAACATCTAATTGTACATTCAAGAAAATTTTGGGCAATTTTTGGGCAACAACTCTGTCTTTTCTCGTCCTCAGTGGGCTGATAGACCTGCACTGTCTCCCATGATTAATGTCCTCAAGTCAAGTCATTCAAAAAGATACAAGACAGAGACATTTGAGAACCACTGATGTATGACTGACTTTAAAGTTACATTTCAGGAGAAGTGCAACTTTCTCAAGATGTCGGGAGAATATTGACATTTTGATACAAAACAGTCAATAAAGTTATTTGTAGCTTAACATAAAGAAAGAGCAGCCACATCTGTCCATGGGCTGGAATTATCTTGTTCTGTTATTTGTTATAGTGTTTCAGTTTAAGAACATTTTATTGTTTTGTTTTGTTTTTTGAAAATAAAAAGTGATTGACACCCCCCCCCCAAAAAAAAGACTACAATCCAGACTTGATGATATTTGTTAAAAAAGCCTGAAACTTCTGTCTATTGTTTGAAACATCTGCAAACACTGAAACCATTGAAAGTCTTTTATGCAAACCAGCAGCATCAGACTGAAGTTTTCAGACTATTTACATGATCCTGGCAACCTGTCAGGTCTCTTATTCTGTTGGCAGCTACTACACAGCTTGGATCAGACAGCCTGCAGGGAAAGAACTGGAGTGGATTGGAAGCAAATATACTGGAGATTCATTCTACAAAGATTCACTAAAGAACAAGTTCAGTATTGACTTAGACTCTTCCAGTAAGACAGTGACTCTAAATGGACAGAATGTGCAGCCTGAAGACACTGCTGTGTATTACTGTGCCAGAGATCCACAATAACACAAACCATCAGTAGACCTGAACAAAAACCCCTCAGTGCCTGAACACTTGTAACATGAAGCCACCAGAGGAGGAGCCCTCAGACCACTAATGATTTCAACACCAGTTCACTGTTATAGTCAAGAGACAAACAGACATATTTAGCAATGAAAAGATAATATAAATAGAGCATGGCTCATTTTAAAATGCAATAATATCAATAATAACATCAGATATACAGTGGAGGCATTTTACAAAAACTGTCATCTCTGTCTGACTCACAATGTTTCTGTAAATTAATGACAGCATTACTCCAGCCAGGGACGGACTGACCATCTGGCATACCGGGCATTTTCCCGGTGGGCTGACGTGCTATCTGGGTCGATAGTCGGCCACTTTTTTTTTTAAAAAATATTGGTCTGAGCAGCCCATAATACCAGACAGTTAATCAGCGGCCCGATTGACATTTGGCTGGCCCAGTCACATCATTAAACAGCAACCCCTTTCGCTTTGGTCCTGCCGCCGTAATGCATTCGACAATAAAAGTCAGCGCAAGAGTTTGTTCATAACCACCGGCCGGCCCTCGACACACGCTGGTCTGCGGCCCATAGGTTATTTTCTTCACTGACACGTGAGGGGGCTCATCTCGTCCAATCATATCATGACACACTTCCCTTCTTTTACGTCGGTAACATAATCTGTTCTGGTTCAATACGGGACGCAACAGTTAATTGTCAATTAAAGGACGATTCCGTATTTTACGGGACGGGTGGCAACCCGACCTATAATTGAGCTTGAACAGCCAATTATGTGGAGAGATTGCTGCCCCATACAAAATAAAACAAATATAGAACAGAAATATGTCAGCTAAGACGCTACATTAATGATCCGTTAATGTCAGGAAGCACCCAACAAGCCATAGCTTCGATGAGCCATAGACGAACGGAGTTCGATTCACCTGATCTAATAAGCAATTGATGAAGCACTGAAAAGACACTTTAAAAACCTTCTCATGGTCAATTTTTTTAAGCCGAATTACTCAACAGAGCCTACTGATTACTTTCCCAGATCGAAAACACGCGGACCGACGTAGATTTTGGAGAAAAAGCAAGATAACTTTAAATTTGTGGATTTTTGACTGCGGTTCGGCGAGTCCCGCAGCGTCCCGTGAGAGTCCTGACTTTGGAACAAAAGCGACTGCCATACTGTCAAAAACAGTTATATTTCTCCGTAGATTTTACAAATAGATCATAAACTATCACTGAGTTTTAGGCCTGTTATTCAAATGTGTACTTTTTCCATAATGAGTCTTCCGTGGCCACAGTTTCATGCAAGGGAACACGGATTTATAGTGCATGACAGGATTGATAACAATCGAATAACATTTAGTCTTTTACCGGCATTGCTGTTTTAAGGAAGATCTATGGCATACCTCGTTTATATACATGTTTGCATATATATTTATCCCCTTCTTGTTAACTCCTTCAGTTTATGCCTCCTTCAGTAGCTTTAAGATGTTAAAATCACGTGTGACAGTATCATACTGTACTTTGGATCTCCATCAGAATTTAAAATAAATAATTAAAATGTGGGTTTGACAATGTTTGACTGCATATTGTAATGATCGGTCCAAAAGCTGGACAGTATTGAAAAAACAGCATAAAGTTGTGCAAAGTAGTCTTTGCCTCATTATCTAAGAGTGGCAAAACAGCCTGATTCTGATTTGTGAGAGGCTATAATGCATGTAGCATTTTTAATTTAATAATCTATCACTCAACCAAACAGATAACTTCAGCACCAGTTGAAAGGCTTTGTTTACATGAATTTTGACAAAAACATTTTATTTTTGCATTAACATGATAAATGAAAATGGTTAAAATGTAGGCTTTTATCACAATATATTAGTCATCATCATTTCAGACACTGTGCTCGACCAGCTCAAAGTTTACTCTGTAAGTAAAATACAAGGCTGAGGAAAACATCTGAAACCCACTACCTTTCATTGCCATCACATTGCGTCACAGCCTGTCTCTAATGGGGATCACTGGCCTCACGGGTTCAGATCTGCTTCAAGTGTTTATTCATTCATTCATTTCTCCCTACGTATCTCACGGCGAGCAGCAAGAACAGAATCAGCATCCAAACCGCCGCATAGGCAGGAGTGCAGCTGTAGCTCTTGTTGATGCTGCATTGGAGGTATAGTCTGTTTGGTGCTCCCATTGACAGAACCATTCAGAGAGCGCACACGTATAATCAGGTCTTAGTTTCCCCATTGGATTGGTAAAGCTGTCAAAGCACTATTCAGAGCTGTACACTTCATATCTAATCCCCCTTAAAGCATTCAATGTTTATTAAAACCAGTTAGCATTGTATTTTGTAATGTTATATTGTAATGATCGGTCCAAAAGCTGGACAGTATTGAAAAAACAGCATAAAGTTGTGCAAAATAGTCTTTGCCTTATTGTCTAAGACTGGCAAAACAGCATGTTTATTAAAACCAGGTAGCATTGTATTTTGTATTTCTAGCTTTATTTGGCTGTTTGGCATGTTAGTATTTAACAAGGCTCAGCAAACATGAAATCCAGCCTCGCTCTAATTTGAACCATGGGGCTGAAAAATTGGGTCAGAAATGAGTCTGCCCAGCTGTAATCTGGGTAATATTCCTAGAGAATAATTAGCCAAAATGCATTATTATCAGTGGGTGTGCCACCATAGCAAACACACCGATTGTTCAGAAACTAATTCAAATGTCTTGATTGCTTGATTGTAACTGAAACCAACAAGTTTACAACTCTGGCAGGAGGCCATTAAAAGTCATTGTAGGGAAACAAAGACAGTCTCTAACTACAAGGCAGGGTGAAGGAGAGTAGCCGGTTTAGGAAAACACACATAACACTTCATAATAAAACGGCTCCTTGAAGGGTCAAAGTCAACACAGTTCCAACTGGGAGGAAATTTGGGGATTTTGAGAGACAAAATCACAGTACGTACTTATAACACGTCAGGAGCAAGTCACTGAGAAAGGGAAAATGAAACGTTTGTTGATGAGATTAGTTTTTAATTCACACTAAAGAATGGAATAACTGACCCAGACTGAGAGGTTATTACAACAGAAAACCAGTGAGTCCTACAGACCAGGCTCTCTGTTCCAAGACGCAGGTTTACAGTTATCTGGGTTGCTTTTCTTCTCAGATCAGTTGCCATCATTTTCACAGGGGTGTGACCTCTGTTCTGTCTGCCATGAAGTGTCTTGAGAAGTTGAACAGGGATGTAACACTTCTGTTGTTGGAAGTGAGACAAGCACAGAAATTTTAGGAAGTAAACTGACAATAACTGCCATCCATTCATGATAGAAATGTTTTATGCTCAGTTCCCTTTTTCTAAACTGCTGTAAGTCAAATGGCATTGGCATTTACTGATGTGTATCCACAGCAGCTCGGCTTGTGAACAATGAAGGCAGTGGGCCACTTGTTATCTGCCGCTGACAACATTACAACAAGTGTTATGAAAAGAATGTCTTAAACCATGAACTTTTACTTTGGTATGAAAATTATCGGAACTGTCAATTATCTTTTAGCTACTTTGCAAATGTGGATGGCTGTGTCGTTCTATTGGCTGGTCAGCCCATCAATTGGTCCAGACTGAAATATCTCACCAGCTATTGGATGGATTGGGACAAACATTTGAGCTGTCATTCAGGGCCCCCAGTGGATGGAGCCTCCTGATTTTGGTGATCCCCTGGTGCCACCATAAGGTCGACGTTTGTGGTCTTTACCTAAATATCTCAACTGTTGGATATATTGCCATGAAACTTGGTATTGATAGTCATGTTCCTCATAAAATCAGCATTATTTTTGTCATACTTCTTATTTCATGCATCATCAGGACAAAAATTTTATTTATTCAATACTTCATGATCACATACCTGGAAAAAAAAGTCCCATCAGCTTTACTTTGTGTTTAGTGCTAAGTAGCAAATGTCAGCATGCTAACATGCTAAACCAAAAGAGTGAACATTATACCATTTATATCACACTTGCTTAACATTATTACATTAGCTTTGTCACTGAACATGTTAGCATGCAGGCATTCGTATTACAGTAAGTGTCACTGTGCGCATGTGCAGCCTCACAGAGCTGCTAGCATAGCTGTAGACTTTTGGCCAGATTAATATTCCTGGAGCAGGAGAATTTGTAGCTATGCAAATGTCAACTCTCAGATGGAGAGCACAGTCTTTTTTTAGACTCCACAATTATCCACAAGACATTATTATCAGTGGGTGTGCCGCTGTTACAGACACACCCAGCTGTTCAGAAACTAATTGGCATCCATTAATTCAAATGTCTTGATTGCTACTTGTGAGTGAAACCTACAAGCTTACAACCCTCTCAGGAGGTTATTACAAGTGTGAAGGAATGGACGAAGGAAAATGGCCTGTTCAGGAAGGCACATTATAACACTGCATGACAAAACAGCTCCTTGAATGGTCAAAGTCAACACAGTTCCAGCTGGGTGGAAATTTGGGGATTTCGAGGAACAAAATCACATTGTGTACTTTCAAGACGACAGGAGCAAGTTGCTGAGAATGGGAAAATGAAATGTTTGTAGATGAGATGTAGTTTTTAATTTGCACTAAAGCTTGAAAATAACTCACCCAGACTGAGAGGTTATGACAAATCTTGTCAATCACAGAGTCCAGACCAAGGTCTCTGTTCCAAGAAGCAGCTTTACAGTTATCTGGGTTGCTTTTCTTCTCAGATCAGTTGCCATCATTTTCACAGGGGTGTGACCTCTGTTCTGGCTGTCATGAAGTGTCTTGAGAAGTTGAACAAGGATGTAAGACTGCTGTTGTTGGAAGTGAGGTAAACACAAAAAAATTAGGAAGTATATTTACACTAAATGTGCTCCTTTGAAGTGTCAATGCCATTGGCATGCACTGATGTATATCTACAGCAGCTTGGCTTGTCAACAATGAAGCCAGCGGCACACTTGCTATCTCCTGCTGAAGCAAAAAGCACATTACAATCTGTCCCTGGCACCATTACAACAAGTGTTACCAAACAAATGTCATGAATTTACACCGTGATTTGACAATAACCGTAACTGTCAATCACTTTTTAGCTCCATTGCAGGTGAGTATGGCTATGTCACCAATTGGTCCTGACTGAAAAATCTCAACAACTTTTGGATGGATTGGAAGAAACATTTATGCATGTTGTACCTACACAGTACAAAATAAACCAATCAAACAATATCCTGTACTGTGTTGTTGAATTATATGCTTGTTTCAGCTTTGCAGACACTTCCATTCTCAGTCAATGAAAGTGATGTTAGTTTCCAGTTGGCTCCAGTGTCCACATGTGTGGGAAAAATTCACATATCATCTGATTATGGACCCTGTTTTCCCATCTTTTTGTGTCTCACTGATAAATGGAGACAACAATTTTGGAAGTTTTTTCAGTTTTGAATGAGAGCACTGCAGCTGGCAGGCATGAATGTAATCATACTGCGTGTTTGCACACCGCCAAAATAAAAGTGTTTGTTTTTGCCTCTGACAAACTCACATTGTTATAATAAGAAGAAAGAAGAAGAAGAAGGGACGTACTTTTTATTATCACATCACACAGAGTTAGTTGCACACTACACGCCATGCTTACCGTGAAATTATTTTCTCCGCATTTATCCCATCCTCGGTCTGTCGATCCTCCGCGGCAGACCAGGAGCGGTGGGCTGCCAGCTGCCAGCCGACGCCGGCGCCGGGGGACCAGTTCTCCTTCGGTGCTTGGGTTCTCCTTCCTTTGGTGATCTTCTTGCATGTTTTAGTGGGGGTTATTTAAGGAGGAAACCTTAGTTTCATGCAAACTCCACACAGAACATGCAAACTCCACACAGAAAGGCCCCCTTTTTTCCTCGAGCAGCAGGCACCGAAGGCATGGTGGAGGACACGCCACCAGCGCCCACAGCGGGATTCCGGGGACCTTCTAGCTGTGAGGTGACAAGTGTTACCACTTGTGCCACCTTGTTACCTTACAAATAAGTATCTGACATTATTATGGAAAGAATCCATACAGAGATACTTCTTTGTTGATGAGTAAGATCTGTTTTGCTTAAGCAGAAACAGCTGTTGCAGCGCTGTCGCCAAAGCCACCAGACTCCATTCAAAAAAACAGTAATTTAAGCATTTTTTCAAAAACTTCTTCAAATGCATCAAAAACAAAATAAAACTGGACAAAAACCTTCTTGGATCATCTTTTTAATGTTTCGGCAACAATTACTAACTCTGGATTGTTTGAAATAAACTTTCAATTCACCGAATGGGGAGAGGAGCGAGAGAGCTGGCTGACGTCAGAGAAGCAGCGGAGGAAACAACACATTGAGTCGGAATGTTTAATATTTTTACACTTAGACTGACACTACTACGTAGACATAAACATGTCGGACTTGGTTCTTGGTAAAAAAAAAAAAATAATAAAATAATAGGACAGCACAATGGAAACTCTGATTTTGTGTCTCCTGTCCATCATGAAGTTCTTTCAGCAGGCACCAAAACAATGCTGCTTTTTTCCCACAATCCAGTATTTATTTTCACATTTGAATGTATGGATTTTTCAACAATTTGAATATAAATTAGAATTTAGGATATTAATTGACAGCCCTACTCCTGATTTTGATGATCCCCTAGTTTTTGTCTGGCGCCATGAGATGATTTGTAATAACTTTTATTATCCCTTTTTATTTAGTGCCATCATCTGGTCAAAAACTTGGTGCATGTCCACATATCTCAGAAAAATATCCCCATCAGCTTTGACTTATGTTAAGTGCTAAGTAGCAAGTGTTGGCACACTAACATGTTGACCATTATTACATTATTACAAAAAATAAACTTTTGAAGACAAGTCAAATTTAACAAGTTTCAAGTTTAGATTTGCCTAAATCTCATTCATTTGTCTGGTGTCACAACTTTTTCATCAATGCTTCTTAAGTCCCACAAACAAAAGGTCAAACTCTGTCCTCCCGACGAGGACGACTCAATGCAAACCGGAGTTGTCTTTCACCTTCACTAATCTTATTGCAAAGAGGATGATAAACCTTTTAGCTTTCACTGCAACTTTTGTTTTAATTTGTCTGACTGGACAATACTACTACTACTATTACTACTACTACTACTACTACTACTACTACTACCATACCAATATGCTTGTCAACCTGTTGCAAATTATATTGAAACTTGTCATCAAACAGTAACTGAGGTCCAAGTCAAATCCAGATCCTCCCCATGAGGAGGAGTCAATGCAAAACTCACATGTCTTCCACCTCTACTTATCTGACTGCAGAGAGGAGGACAGAGAACAGTGGACACACAGTTTAACATGATGGACTATAGGACAGGACTGCTGCTTTTAACTCTCTGCTGGGCAGGTGAAGATCTACACTGATCTGAATCTAATATAGCTTTTATTTGTGTCATCAGCTGATTTCACTTGATGTTTTTATTCCTCTTGACAGGTGTTGATGGTCAGACTCTGACACAATCTGAAGCAGTGGTTAAAAGGCCTGGAGAATCTCACAGATTGACCTGTACAGCCTCTGGATTCACATTCAGCAGCTACAACATGAACTGGGTCAGACAGGCTCCTGGAAAAGGACTGGAGAGGGTTGCTTACATCAGTTATGGTGGTGGCAGCAGCAAATACTACTCTGAGTCAGTGAAAGGCCGCTTTACCATCTCCAGAGACAACAGCAGACAAAGACCTGCAGGTGGCAGCAGAAGATATGAAATCAGATGAAACAAAGGAGAGAATGACAGCAACTCTACACACACACACACACACACACACACACACACACACACACACACACACACACACACACACACACACCAGCTGATGTTGTGGTTTGAGACTTCCTGTTTTGTTGTGTTCGATCAACACATAATGCTTCATAATGTTCCCTTTATTTATTTCCAGATCAATGTGAAGCATTAAATGAATCCTGTTCATCTGGTAGAACCAAGTCAACCAAAGTGCGTGATTGCAACTGTTCTTTATAGAGCTTCTTCTGCCTGGAATATGCTCCCATCCAACATCACACAGATTCAGAACAGATGGTCATTCACAAAGTTACTGGTGCAGCAGCTGTTGAGTCTCACCTTGATGTTATTTTGCTGTTGCTGTTTTTTTTTTTGTTTTTTTTTTTAAAACAAACAAACAAACAAACAAACAAACATGTGACTGAACCACACACACATTTGAATATCACATTATTCTCATACAAACCATGCTAAAGCTATCAAACTTTCTTCTTTGGTCTAAAAAGTGCTGATATGGTGCTCCCTGTGTGTACTTCATGTTACTGCTGATTATTGATTAACTCAAGTGAGACATGATCAGATTGTTTCTCTCAGCTGTTGACCTGGAGAAGATCATCCAGGCGTTCATCTTCCCCAGACTGGAATACTATAAATCACTTTATTTTGAAATTAGTCAGCAAAATATCCTTTGCTGATGAAAATACTTTTTTAATGCACAAAGACAAGTGGACACTTTACATCAATCAATTGTAGAATTGACTTGAAGAATTCACTGCTTGTTTTTAAAGCCTTGAGCGGTCGGCATCCTGCTACTTTCTGGTCTAATTCCAGATATGAAGCTGATCGCTGCTTGAGCTCTTTAACCAGAGCCAAAATCTCACATTTTAAGGGCTTCGTTTGTTGAACTCATACAGTTATAACATACAGTTAGTGACGAAGTCAAATGAATTTGATTCATGCATCTCAATCTGAAGAAGTTTTCAGAACCTAAATTTTGTTGTTTAACAATCAATTTCTTGTGTCACAATGTTGTGCATGAGTTTTGTCCACAAGAAAAATCCCAAACAGTACAAAACACAAGCAAAAAGAAACAAAATAATAAATTAAACAAAACTAAATAAAATAAACTTCACTCAAAAAAAAAAAAATCTATGAAATTAATAATAATCATCATACAATGTGACTTACACTAAAACAAGGACAATAAAATAATAATAAAATCAACTCAGGTTAAAAATGAGATGTAAGAGATGCAGTGAGATTATACTTAAGAAAGGAAGAAAGTGAAACTTTGAAAATAAATTTTGAGGAAAGGTTGAGAAGAGGACTCTGTTCAATCTCTACTCTGAGTTCAACAAGTGAGGATCAGACACAGCAAAGCAAAGTCAGCAGTCCAGTTCCACACTGTGAGGAGGAGTCAATGCAAAACTCACATGTTTTCCACCTCTACTTATCTGACTGCAGAGAGGAGGACAGAGAACAGTGGACACACAGTTTAACATGATGGACTATAGGACAGGACTGCTGCTTTTAACTCTCTGCTGGGCAGGTGAAGATCTACACTGATCTGAATCTAATATAGCTTTTATTTGTGTCATCAGCTTATTTCACTTGATGTTTTTATTCCTCTTGACAGGTGTTGATGGTCAGACTCTGACAGAATCTGAAGCAGTGGTTAAAAGGCCTGGAGAATCTCACAGATTGACCTGTACAGGCTCTGGATTATCATTCAGCAGATGAACTGGGTCAGACAGGCTCCTGGAAAAGGACTGGAGTGGATTGCTGCTGATACTGGTGGCAGCACCAAATACTACTCTGAGACAGTGAAAGGCCGGTTTACCATCTCCAGAGACAACAGCAGACAGCAGGTGTATCTGCAGATGAACAGCAGATACAGCAACCTACAGAACTCATCTTTCAGGCGGGAGGAGCCCAAGGATGAAGTATATTTATTGTGTTTCTATTTACTTTTCTATTGCTTTTAAAGATGTTTTGTGTTCATTGTTGTTACAGTAGAATTAACAAATGAATCTTTGTCCATGCATCATAAAAATATCAAATATAATTCCTGGATATTAAACATGTATAAAACACAACAAAGATCACTTGCTGATTTGAGACAGACAGACAACAACAGTTTATTGAAAAAAGTCACAACAATTTAGAAAGGTAGACCGCGTCAAGTATTATTTAAAATTTTCTTTAATTGATATGCATTGAATGATTTTCCTGAAATCAAATGAACAAAGAGCAAATGATTGAATGAAAGTGGAACAGAGTCCTGTACATGAGCCCCTCCCTCTCCATGATGTCCTGATGCAAATCTTCAGTCTGTGCAGTGTACTTCTGTCCTGCTGACTGCTCTTGTGCTTTGTGTGGAGCATCAGAGGTCACATCTGCAGCCTCAGGATGATGAACTCATTCACTCTTCTGCTGGTCGCTCTCTCTCTGTCCTGTGAGTTCTCCTGCTTCTTGCTGTTTTATCTTTTATCAGACAACTGACTGATGGTCAGTCAGTGATGCCAGAAAACTTGTCGATGTCACTTTCTTCTGTGCTTCCTCTCTCCTCTCATCTCATCAGGTTACACAGGTCAGAGTATGGAGTCCATTCCTTCCAGTTCAGTAGTGAAAAAGCCTGGAGAGACTCTCAGTCTCTCCTGCAGGGGATCAGGATTCACATTTAAGTGCTGCACGATGCACTGGATCAGACAACCTGCTGGAAAAGCACTGCAGTGGATCGGGATTGGCTGGTCTGATGCCAGCAAGAACACTTATGGTAGCAGTGCGCAAGGACGTGTAGAAATCAGTCGAGATGATAACAACAGCATGGTGTATCTGACACTGTCCAACTGAAAGCCAGAGGACTCTGCTGTGTATTACTGTGCCAAACACACACACTGGTTCAAGGAAGCAGAGAAGCTTTCCAAAAACTCCACAGAAGATTTGTTTCCAAAGACCTGCAGGTGGCAGCAGAAGACATGAAATCAGATGACACAAAGGAGAGAATGACAGCAACTCCACACACACACACACACACACACACACACACACACACACACACACACACACACACACACACACACACACACACACACACACACACACCAGCTGATGTTGTGGTTTGAGACTTCCTGTTTTGTTGTGTTTGATCAACACATAATCCTTCATAATGTTCCCTTTATTTATTTAATTATTTATTTATTTATTTACATACTAATGTGTGTGATGTGCACAAAACACTATCTTTTCTAACTGTGGGGATAATTTCCAATTTCCAAAATCTTATATTTTAAGGAGCCTTGTTTGTTAAAGTCATACAGTTATAATGTACAGTTAGTGACAAAATCAAGTGAATTTGATTCATGCATCTCAATTTTCAAAAGTTTTCAGAACCTAAATTTTGTTGTTGAGCAAACACGCTTTGGTCTCATAATGTTGTGCATGAGTTTTGTTCACAAGAAAAATCCCAAACAGTACAGAATACTAGCAAAAAGAAACAAAATGATAAATTAAACAAACAAAATAAAATAAACTTCTCTCAAAAGAAAATCCATGACAAGAATAATAATAATCATCATTAGCATCATCATCATGCAATGTGACTTACAGTCAAACAAGGATCATAAAATAATAATACAATAACCTCAGGTTAAATAATTAGATGAAGTCAAAATTGCAAGAGATGCAGTGAGATTATACTTAAGAAAGCAAGAAAGTGAAACTTTGAAAGTATATTTTGAGGAAAGATTGAGAAGAGGACTCTGTTCAATCTCTACTCTGAGTTCCAAAAGTGAGGATCAGACACAGCAAAGCAAAGTCAGCAGTCCAGTTCCACACTGTGAGGAGGAGTCAATGCAAAACTCACATGTCTTCCACCTCTACTTATCTGACTGCAGAGAGGAGGACAGAGAACAGTGGACACACAGTTTAACATGATGGACTATAGGACAGGACTGCTGCTTTTAACTCTCTGCTGGGCAGGTGAAGATCTACACTGACCTGAAACTAATATAGCTTTTATTTGTGTCATCAGTTTATTTCACTTGATGTTTTATTCCTCTTGACAGGTGTTGATGGTCAGACTCTGACAGAATCTGAAGCAGTGGTTAAAAGGTCTGGAGAATCTCACAGATTGACCTGTACAGGCTCTGGATTCAAATTCAGTGACTACTATATGGCCTGGGTCAGACAGGCTCCTGGAAAAACACTGGAGTGGGTTGCTTACATCAGTTATGGTGGTGGCAGCAAATACTACTCTGAGTCAGTGAAAGGCCGGTTTACCATCTCCAGAGACGACGGCAGACAGCAGCTGTATCTGCAGATGAACAGTCTGAAGACTGAAGATTCTGCTGTTTATTATTGTGCTCGATACTCACAGTGACTGGAGTTGGTTGAGCAGCTGTACAAAAACCTACAGTACTCATCTTTCAGGCTGGTATAGCCCAAACATGAAGTTATATATATATATATATATATATATATATATATATATATATATATATATATATATATATATATATATATATATATATATATATATATATATATATATATATATATATATATATATATATATATATATATATGTCATTTCAATATAGTCTCAATATTTTATAATCCAATTATCATTTTTCAATAGCAAATAAACAATATAAAGATCAGTTTTTCATAAAAATGCTAAAGACAGCAATCTTTTTTCCTGGAATTAAATGACAACTACTAAACATTTCAATAAATTAAATATTAATGTATCAACATTAGAATTCTGAACATCTAATTGTACATTCAAGAAAATTTTGGGCAAATTTTGGGCAACATCTCTGTCTTTTCTCGTCCTCAGTGGCCTGATAGACCTGCACTGTGTCCCATGATTAATGTCCTCAAGTCAAGTCATTCAAAAAGATTCAACACAGAGACATTTGAGAACCACTGATGTATGACTGACTTTGAAGTCACATTTAAGGAGAAACGTAACTTTCTCAAGATGTCGGAAGAATATTGACATTTTGATACAACACAGACAATAAAGTTATTTGTACCTTAACAAAAAGAAAGAGCAGCCACATCTGTCCATGGGCTGGAATTATCTTGTTCTGTTATTTGTTACAGTGTTACAGTTTAAGAACATTTTATTTTGATTTGGAAATACAAATTGATTGAAAAAAAACAAAACAAAAACTGTAAACCAGACTGGATGATATTTGATAAAGAAGCAAGAAGCTTGTGTTTATTGTTTCAAACATCTGCAAACGCTGAAGCAGGTGTGAAGTGTGAACAGTTGACACAGCCAGCCTCTGTGACTGTGCAGCCAGGTCAACGTCTGACCATCACCTGTCAGGTCTCTTATTCTGTTAGCAGCTACTACACAGCTTGGATCAGACAGCCTGAAGGGAAAGGACTGGAGTGGATTGGAAGTGCAGCTGGATCCACCACATACCACAAAGATTCACTGAAGAACAAGTTCAGTATCAGCTCAGACTCTTCCAGTAAGACAGTGACTCTAAATGGACAGAATGTGCAGCCTGAAGACACTGCTGTGTATTACTGTGCCAGAGATCCACAATAACACAAACCATCAGCAGACCTGAACAAAAACCCCTCAGTGCCTGAACACTTGTAACATGAAGCCACCAGAGGAGGAGCCCTCAGACCACGAATGATTTCTACACCAGTTCACTGTTACAGCTGACAGACAAGTTTTGTCATGAAAAAGTGGAATGAATCAAACATGGCTTGTTATGACATACAATATTAATATCAAATACAGTGGAAGCATTTTACTAAATGTGTCTCAATAATCAAATGAGCCTTAAAGTGTTTCTCCTCATAAGGAAGTGAACCATGAGTGTGTTTAAATTATAAATTATTTCTTCTGCATTCTAGTTCTGTGTGTATGCATTTTACATTGTTGACCTTTTTTTTTTTTTTTTTTTTTTTTTTTTTAAATATTGCCATCTTAGATCTCTGATCTCACCAGCAGCCTTCTCTTTTATTTCATGTAATATTAAATTCACTTTGTGGACCTGAAGTCAGATTAAGGTGAGTAAACAGAAAACATAGTGTCACCTCACCTTGTTTGTTGGAAGATACAGGAGTGAATTTATTTGTCTGGTGTCACAACTTCTTACTCAACTCCTAACTTCTAGTCCAACAAACAAAAGGTCAAACTCTGTCCTCCCTGTGAGGACGAGTCAATGCAAAACTGAGATGTCTTCCACCTTCACTAATCTGACTGCAGAGAGGATGATAAACCTTTTAGTTTTCACTGCAACTTTTGTTTTAAACAAGCCAACAGGTTATTTGTCTGACTGGACAATTTAGTCTTATTGGCTTATTGTCTTATTGGCTCCTCCTTGAACTGCCACCTTATCGTGGTGGAGGAGTTTGAGTACCTGAATGATCCTAGAGGCTATGTTGTCCGGGGCTTAATGCCCCTGGTAGGGTCTCCCAAGGCAAACAGGTTCGAGGTGACGGGTCAGACTAAGAGCAGTTCAAGAAGCCCCTATGAAAGAAATTAAGGAAGGAAGGAAGGAAGCGTACGTCGCCTGGATTGGCGTCACCGGGGCCCCGCCCTGGAGCCAGGCCTGGGGTTGGGGCTCGCAGGCGAGCGCCTGGTGGCCGGGACTTTGCCCACGGGACCCGGCCGGGCACAGCCCGAAGGAGCGACGTGGGCCCGCCTTCCCGTAGGCCCACCACCCGCAGGAAGGATCAGAAGGGGCCGGTGCTATGTGGAATGGGTAGCAGTCGTGGGCGGGGGCCCCGACGACCCAAACCCTGGACAACGACTCTGGCTATGGGGACATGGAATGTCACCTCACTGTGGGGGAAAGAGCCTGAGCTAGTGCGGGAGGTTGAGCGGTACCGGCTAGAGATAGTCGGGCTCACCTCCACGCACAGTCTGGGCTCTGGAACCCAACTCCTTGAGAGAGGCTGGACTCTCTTCTACTCTGGAGTTGCCCGCGGTGAGAGGCGGCGAGCTGGTGTGGGCTTGCTTATAGCCCCCCAGCTCAGCCGCCATGTGTTGGAGTTCTCCCCGCTGAGCGAGAGGGTCGCTTCCCTGCGCCTTCGGGTTGGGGATAGGTCTCTCACTATTGTTTCGGCCTATGGGCCGAACAGTAGCGTAGAGTACCCGGCCTTCTTGGAGTCCCTGGGAGGGGTACTGGAAAGTGCTCCAACCGGGGACTCCATTGTTCTGCTGGGAGACTTCAATGCTCACGTGGGCAGCGACAGTGACACCTGGAGGGGAGTGATTGGGAGGAACGGCCTCCCCGATCTGAACCCGAGTGGTGTTCTGTTATTGGATTTCTGTGCTAGTCACAGTTTGTCCATAACGAACACCATGTTCAAGCATAAGGGTGTCCATCAGTGCACGTGGCACCAGGACACCCTAGGCCGGAGGCCAATGATCGACTTTGTAGTCGTATCATCTGACCTTCGGCGGTATGTCTTGGACACTCGGGTAAAGAGAGGGGCTGAGCTGTCAACTGATCACCACCTGGTGGTGAGTTGGATTCGCTGGCAGGGGAAGAAGCGGGACAGACTTGGCAGACCCAAACGTACGGTGAGGGTCTGTTGGGAACGTCTGGCGGAACCCGCTGTCAGGGAAGTTTTCAACTCCCACCTCCGGGAGAGCTTCAACCAGATCCCGAGGGAGGTTGGAGACATTGAGTCCGAATGGACCATGTTCTCCACTTCCATTGTTGATGCAGCTGTCCATAGCTGTGGCCGTAAAGTCGGCGGTGCCTGTCGTGGCGGCAACCCCCAAACCCGGTGGTGGACACCGGAAGTAAGGGATGCCGTCAAGCTGAAGAAAGAGTCCTATCGGGCCTGGTTGGCTCATAGGACTCCTGAGGCAGCTGATGGGTACCGGCGGACCAAGCGTGCAGCAGCTCGGGCGGTTGTAGAAGCAAAAACTCGGGTCTGGGAGGAGTTCGGGGAGGCCATGGAGGAGGACTACCGGTCGGCCTCGAGGAAATTCTGGCAAACCGTTCGGCGCCTCAGGAAGGGGAAGCAGCTTTCTGTCAACACTGTTTACAGTGGAGGTGGGGAGCTGTTGACCTCGACTGGGGATATTGTCGGGCGGTGGAAGGAATACTTCGAGGATCTCCTCAATCCCTCTGTCATGTCTTCCGTAGAGGAAGCAGAGACTGGGGACTTGGAGGTCGATTCATTCATCACCGGGGCTGAAGTCACTGAGGCAGTTCGCAAGCTCCTCGGTGGCAAAGCGCCGGGGGTGGATGAGATCCGCCCTGAGTACCTCAAGTCTCTGGATGTTGTAGGACTGTCTTGGTTGACACGCCTCTGCAGCATCGCGTGGCAGACGGGGACAGTGCCTCTGGACTGGCAGACTGGGGTGGTGGTCCCTCTTTTTAAAAAGGGGGACCGGAGGGTGTGTTCCAACTATCGGGGGATCACACTCCTCAGCCTCCCTGGTAAAGTCTATTCCAGGGTACTGGAGAGGAGAATCCGGCCGATAGTCGAACCCCGGATTCAAGAGGAACAATGCGGTTTTCGTCCTGGCCGTGGAACACTGGACCAGCTCTATACCCTCCACAGGGTGCTTGAGGGTTCATGGGAGTTTGCCCAACCAGTCCACATGTGCTTCGTGGACTTGGAGAAGGCATTCGACCGTGTCCCTCGCGTCATTCTGTGGGAGGTGCTCCAGGGGTATGGGGTTGGAGGCCCTCTGTTGAGGGCTGTACAGTCCCTGTACAACCGGAGCAGGAGCTTGGTCCGCATTGCCGGCAGTAAGTCGGACCTGTTCCCGGTGCATGTTGGACTCCGGCAGGGCTGCCCTTTGTCACCGGTTCTGTTCATCATTTTTATGGACAGGATTTCTAGGTGCAGCCAGGGGCCGGAGGGGGTTCGGTTCGGGGGCCGGCAGATTTTGTCTCTGCTTTTCGCGGATGATGTTGTCTTGTTGGCTTCCTCGAGCCAGGACCTTCAGCATGCGCTGGGGCGGTTCTCAGCCGAGTGTGAAGCAGCTGGGATGAGAGTTAGCACCTCCAAGTCCGAGGCCATGGTTCTCGACCGGAAAAAGGTGGCTTGCTCCCTTCAGGTTGGGGGAGAGTTCCTGCCTCAAGTGGAGGAGTTTAAGTATCTTGGGATCCTGTTCACGAGTGAGGGAAGGATGGAACGTGAGATTGACAGGCGGATCGGTGCAGCGGCTGCAGTAATGCGGTCGCTGTATCGGTCTGTCGTGGTAAAGAAAGTCTCGATTTACCGGTCAATCTACGTTCCTACCCTCACCTATGGTCATGAACTTTGGGTCATGACCGAAAGAATGAGGTCCCGGATACAAGCGGCTGAAATGAGTTTCTCCGCAGGGTGGCGGGGCGCTCCCTTAGAGATAGGGTGAGGAGCTCTGTCACCCGGGAGGAGCTCAGAGTAGAGTCGCTGCTCCTCCGCATCGAGAGGAGTCAGCTGAGGTGGCTCGGGCATCTCTATCGGATGTCCCCTGGACGCCTCCCTAGGGAGGTGTTCCAGGCATGTCCCACCGGGAGGAGGCCCCGGGGAAGACCCAGGACACGCTGGGGTGACTACGTCACTCGGCTGGCCTGGGAACGCCTCGGGATCCCCCCGGAAGAGTTGGAGGAAGTGTCCGGGGAGAGGGAAGTCTGGGCGTCCCTGCTCAGACTGCTCCCCCCGCAACCCGGCCCCGGATAAGCGGAAGATAATGGATGGATGGATGGATGGCTGAAAAACATGGGTATTCATGGCATCAATGTACTGAATGTACTCTTACTAAAATTTGATTTCCCCCAATGTCCTGAAAATGGTTTGACTTGGATGTAATTAATTGCTAAAATGTCAACATCTGCATATGATGCACACTGCTGAATGAAGAAAAACTTAATTAAACAATGTGTCTTTCAACTTTTTGCGCAAATTTTGCACAAATGACACTAAATCTTGTAAAAGGGACTTTTGCAGGAATGACTGATGTACAGTAAACATTCATTCTGTAGTTTTAGACTCTTTTTCATGAGGAGGCTCAAATCGTTCAACGTGTGCAGCATGATGTTGCAGATCTTTTACCAGTCTGTTGTTGCCAGTGCACTCTTCTTTGCTGCAGTGTGCTGGGGGAGCAGCATCGGAGCCGGCGACACCAACAGACTGAACAAGCTGATCAGGAAGGCTGGCTCCATTATTGGCTGCAAACTACACACTTCTGAGGAGGTGGTGGAGAGGAGGACACTGGACAGACTTTTATCTATCAGGGATAACCCTGAACATTCTCTTCACCACCTCGTGACAGAGAGCGGACCTTCTCGTGGACCTTCTCCAATAGACTGCTCCAGCTCCGATATCACAAGGAGCACCTCAGGAAATCATTCCTGCCACGAGCCATCACACTGTACAATCACAACTTAAACAGTTAATCCGCCAACCTCACAAACCCCAATATTTTACATATTACCTGCACTACTGCGATATTACACATATGGTCTATGGTTTACATTTATTTATCATCTGAAACTGTAAATACTTGTTGATATACTTAGTTATATTGTATTTTTATTATATTATTATAATATTATATAATAGCTATTATACATTTTGATACATATTATATAACTATATCTTTCGTAAAATCCACTGCTGTTATTGCTGTATATATTTTTGTTACTTTGTTGTTATTTTTTTTAAACAATTTTTGGATACATTCTGTGTTTGTCTACATGTTTAATTGCTACTGCAGGAAAATATTTTCCCAAATTGGGATCAATAAAGAAGCAGTCTAAAGTCTAAAAGTCTTCATCAAACAGTAACTGAGATCCAAGTCAAATCCAGTTCCACACTGTGAGGAGGAGTCAATGCAAAACTCACATGTCTTCCACCTCTACTTATCTGACTGCAGAGAGGAGGACAGAGAACAGTGGACACACAGTTTAACATGATGGACTATAGGACAGGACTGCTGCTTTTAACTCTCTGCTGGGCAGGTGAAGATCTACACTGATCTGAATCTAATATAGCTTTTATTTGTGTCATCAGCTTATTTCACTTGATGTTTTTATTCCTCTTGACAGCTGTTGATGGTCAGACTCTGACACAATCTGAGACAGTGGTTAAAAGGCCTGGAGAATCTCACAGATTGACCTGTACAGCCTCTGGACTTTCAATTAGTGGCTACTGGATGGCCTGGGTCAGACAGGCTCCTGGCAAAGGACTGGAGTGAATTGCTGCTATTTATAGTAGTAGTAGCATCATCTACTCTGAGTCAATGAAAGGCCGGTTTACCATCTCCAGAGACGACAGCAGACAGCAGGTGTATCTGCAGATGAACAGTCTGAAGACTGAAGATTCTGCTGTTTATTATTGTGCTCGAGACTCACAGTGACTGGATTTGGTTGAGCAGCTGTTCAAAAACCTACAGTACTCATCTTTCAGGCTGGTTGCTTTTTTTTTTTACATTTAACATTGCAGAATTTATTTGTTAAAATCAAATGAATCTCTGTCAGTGCACTATACAATAAAAGTATTGCTGAGAAATATTATGAGGAAACATTAAACACATTAAAAAGAAAAATCTCTGTGGTGTAAGATAGCTGTCAAAAAGACATGTCCATAATTAAAGTTTCGTATTTGTAAAGTTACCAATTTGTGTGTCATAAAAGTTATTCTGCTGTCATTTACGTGAGTCTGTCAAATTGGGTTCGGGTTACGATTGTTTGTTTGAGTCTTCACTCAGTCTTTTACACCATCACCAACACTGCCCTCAGCTTCAACTGATGACCTTGTAAATAGTTTCAGTTCCAAAGTTATGACTATTATTGACTCCATCGCCACCAAAATTTTGTCAGGAAGGAAAAAGGCACCTTGGAGAAACACCACACTGGTCAAAGTCCAGAAAAGAGTCTGTAGACAGGCAGAGCGTAGGTGGCAAAACCAAACTCCAGGTTCATTATGAGACTTACAAAAACAGTCTCCACACCTATAACCATGAACTAAAGGCAAGGCAAGCATTCTTCTCAGAGATTATCAACAGAAACTGTAATAATGCCCGCACTTTGTTCTCTGTTGTGGATAGACTGACAAACCCCACAGCATCAGTCCCTCCTGAACAAGTCATGCAATGATTTTGGAGCCTTTTTTACAGATAAAATTTCAAGGATAAGACAAACAGTGTGCAGCTTCAGCTCAGGCAAAATGATAAGTAAATCTGTGCCTTCTTGTTCTCCAGTTAATCTAGCACATTTTAACCTTCTAGATCATACAAGGCTGACAGAAACTGTATCACAGTTAAAATCCACAACATGCTGCCTTGATACTCTGCCAACAAACCTTTTTAACAATGTTTTTAATTGCATAGCTCCAGATGTGTTGCAGATAATAAATAATTCTCTTCAGTCCGGTCAGTTTCCCAAGGCCTTGAAAACTGCAGTAATAAAACCTCTCCTAAAAAAGACTAATCTGGATGCTTCAGTAATAAGTAACTACAGGCCAATTTCAAATCTTCCCTTTCTAGGAAAAATTATTGAAAGGGTTGTTTTTTCAACAAATGCATGCTTTCATGATGCAGAACAATCTTTTCAATGCATTTCAGTCTGGATTTCGTCCACACCACAAGACTGTACTTATCAAAGTTTTAAATGACATACATCTGAATAATGATGCTTCCAAAACCTCAGTCTTAGTATTATTAGATCTCAGTGCTGCCTTTGATACGGTTGATATTGATATTTAGCAATGAAAAGGTAATATAAATAGAGCATGGCTCATTTTAAAATGCAATAATATCAATAATAACATCAGATATACAGTGGAGGCATTTTACAAAAACTGTCATCTCTGTCTGACTCACAATGTTTCTGTAAATAAATGACAGCATTACTCCAGCCAGGGAAGGACTGACCATCTGGCATACCGGGCATTTTCCCGGTGGGCTGGCGTGCTATCTGGGTCGATGGTCGGCCACTTTTTTTTTGGTCTGACCAGCCCATAATACCAGACAGTTGATCAGCGGTCAGCATTGACATTTGGCTGGCCCAATCACATCATTAAACGCCAACCCCTTTCGCTTTGGCCCTGCCGCCGTAATGCATTCGACAATAAAAGTCAGCGCAAGGGTTTGTTCATAACCACCGGCCGGCCCTCGACACACGCTGGTCTGCGGCCCTTAGGTTATTTTCTTCACTGACACGTGAGGGGGCTCATCTCGTCCAATCATATCATGACACACTTCCCTTCTTTTACGTCGGTAACATAATCTGTTTCGGTTCAATACGGGACGCAACATTTAATTGTCAATTAAAGGACGATTCCGTATTTTACGGGACGGGTGGCAACCCGACCTATAATTGAGCTTGAACAGCCAATTATGTGGAGAGATTGCTGCCCCATACAAAATAAAACAAATATAGAACAGAAATATGTCAGCTAAGACGCTACATTAATGATCCGTTAATGTCAGGAAGCACCCAACAAGCCATAGCTTCGATGAGCCACAGACGAACGGAGTTCGATTCACCTGATCTAATAAGCAATTGATGAAGCACTGAAAAAACACTTTAAAAACCTTCTCATGGTCAAATTTTTTAAGCCGAATTACTCAACAGAGCCTACTGATTACTTTCCCAGATCGAAAACACGCGGACCGACGCAGATTTGGGAGAAAAAGCGAGATAACTTTAAATTTGTGGATTTTTGACTGCGGTTCGGCGAGTCCCGCAGCGTCCCGTGAGAGTCCTCACTTCAGGACGAAAGCAACTGCCACACTGTCAAAAACAGTTATATTTCTCCGTAGATTTTACAAATAGATCATACACTATCTCTGCGTTTTAGGCATGATATTCAAATGTGTACTTTTTTCCATAATGAGTCTTCCGTGGCCACAGTTTCATGCAAACGATGTCCTCGTGCGCCTGAGGTGAACGATCTTGCTGTGCAGGTGGAGGTCTGCTATCCTGCACGTTCACATACAACCAGATTGACTGTCCGCGTACATGTATGAAAGAAGGTTCACCGACACTTGATAAATAATCGACTGTGAGACGCAGGCTTAAGTAGTTTACGTATGGACTGAATCATGCTCTCCTATCTCTGCTCTCTGTGTGAGCTGATCAGGGATGAATCAGGGAGCGCGTGGGAAGATCGTTTTAAACAGCGTAGGCGCGAGCTCGTCACACACGCGGACGAGGGGGGGCTGGTAGTCATGATTTACATGGGAACAGGGATTTATAGTGCATGGCAGGATTGATAACAATCGAATAACATTTAGTCTTTTACCGGCATTGCTGTTTTAAGGAAGATTTATGGCATACCTCATTTATTTACATATTTGTATATATATTTATCCCCTTCTTGTTAACTCCTTCAGTTTATGCCTCCTTCAGTAGCTTTAAGATGTTAAAATCACGTGTGACAGTATCATACTGTACTTTGGATCTCCATCAGAATTTAAAATAAATAATTAAAATGTGGGTTTGACAATGTTTGACTGCATATTGTAATGATCGGTCCAAAAGCTGGACAGTATTGAAAAAACAGCATAAAGTTGTGCAAAATAGTCTTTGCCTTATTGTCTAAGTGTGGCAAAACAGCATGTTTATTAAAACCAGGTAGCATTGTATTTTGTATTTCTAGCTTTATTTGGCTGTTTGGCATGTTAGTATTTAACAAGGCCCAGCAAACATGAAATCCAGCCTCGCTCTAATATGAATCATGGGGCTGAAAAATTGGGTCAGAAATGAGTCTGCCCAGCTGTAATCTGGTTAATATTCCTGGAGAATAATTAGCCAAAATGCATTATTATCAGTGGGTGTGCCACCATAGCAAACATACCAATTGTTCAGAAACTAATTCAAATGTCTTGATTGCTTGATTGTAACTGAAACCAACAAGTTTACAACTCTGGCAGGAGGCCATTAAAAGTCATTGTAGGGAAACAAAGACAGTCTCTAACTACAAGGCAGGGTGAAGGAGAGTAGCCGGTTTAGGAAAACACACATAACACTTCATAATAAAACGGCTCCTTGAAGGGTCAAAGTCAACACAGTTCCAACTGGGAGGAAATTTGGGGATTTTGAGAGACAAAATCACAGTACGTACTTATAACACGTCAGGAGCAAGTCACTGAGAAAGGGAAAATGAAACGTTTGTTGATGAGATTAGTTTTTAATTCACACTAAAGAATGGAATAACTGACCCAGACTGAGAGGTTATTACAACAGAAAACCAGTGAGTCCTACAGACCAGGCTCTCTGTTCCAAGACGCAGGTTTACAGTTATCTGGTTTGCTTTTCTTCTCAGATCAGTTGCCATCATTTTCACAGGGGTGTGACCTCTGTTCTGTCTGTCATGAAGTGTCTTGAGAAGTTGAACAGGGATGTAACACTTCTGTTGTTGGAAGTGAGACAAGCACAGAAATTTTAGGAAGTAAACTGACAATAACTGCCATCCATTCATGATAGAAATGTTTTATGCTCAGTTCCCTTTTTCTAAACTGCTGTAAATCAAATGGCATTGGCATTTACTGATGTGTATCCACAGCAGCTCGGCTTGTGAACAATGAAGGCAGTGGGCCTCTTGTTATCTGCCGCTGACAACATTACAACAAGTGTTATGAAAAGAATGTCTTAAACAATGAACTTTTGCTTTGGTGAACATTATACCATTTATATCACACTTGCTTAACATTATTACATTAGCTTTGTCACTGAACATGTTAGCATGCAGGCATTCGTATTACAATAAGTGTCACTGTGCCCATGTGCAGCCTCACAGAGCTGCTAGCATAGCTGTAGACTTTGGCCTGGTTAATATTCCTGCAGCAGGAGAATTTGTAGCTATGCAAATGTCAACTCTCAGATGGAGAGCACAGTCTTTTTTTAGACTCCACAATTATCCACAAGACATTATTATCAGTGGGTGTGCCGCTGTTATAGACACACCCAGTTGTTCAGAAATTAATTGGCAGCCATTAATTCAAATGTCTTGATTGCTACTTGTGAGTGAAACCAACAAGCTTACAACCCTCTCAGGAGCTTATTGCAAGTGTGAAGGAAAGGACGAAGGAAAATGGCCTGTTCAGGAAGGCACATTATAACACTGCATGACAAAACAGCTCCTTGAATGGTCAAAGTCAACACAGTTCCAGCTGGGTGGAAATTTGGGGATTTCAAGGAACAAAATCACATTGTGTACTTTCAAGACGACAGGAGCAAGTTGCTGAGAATGGGAAAATGAAACGTTATCTCCTGCTATCTATGCTATCTCCTGCTGAAGCAAAAAGCACATTACAATCTGTCCCTGGCACCATTACAACAAGTGTTACCAAACAAATGTCATGAATTTACACCGTGATTTGATAATAACCGTAACTGTCAATCACTTTTTAGCTCCATTGCAGGTGAGAATGGCTGTCACCAATTGGTCCTGACTGAAAAATCTCAACAACTATTGGATGGATTGTAAGAAACATTTATGCATGTTGTACCTATACAACACAAAATAAACCAATCAAACAATATCCTGTACTGTGTTGTTGAATTATATGCTTGTTTCAGCTGTGCAGACACTTCCATTCTCAGTCAATGAAAGTGATGTTAGTTTCCAGTTGGCTCCAGTGTCCACGCCTGCTGGAAAATTTCACATATCATCTGATTATGGACCCTGTTTTCCCATCTTTTTGTGTCTCACTACTAAATGGAGACAACAATTTTGGAAGTTTTTTGAGTTTTGAATGAGAGCACTGCAGCTGGCAGGCATGAATGTAATCATACTGCGTGTTTGCACACCGCCAAAATAAAAGTGTTTGTTTTTGCCTCTGACAAACTCACATTGTTATAATAAGAAGAAAGAAGAAGAAGAAGAAGAAGAAGAAGAAGAAGAAGAAGAAGAAGAAGAAGAAGAAGAAGAAGAAGAAGAAGAAGGGACGTACTTTTTATTATCACATCACACAGAGTTAGTTGCACACTACACGCCATGCTCCCCGTGAAATTATTTTCTCCCATCCTCGGTCTGTCGATCCTCCGCGGCAGACCAGGAGCGGTGAGCCACCAGCGCCCACAGCGGGATTCCGGGGACCTTCTAGCTGTGAGGCGACAAGTGTTACCACTTGTGCCACCGTGTTACCTTACAAATAAGTGTCTGACATTATTATGGAAAGAATCCATACAGAGATACTTCTTTGTTGATAAGTAAGATCTGTTTTGCTTAAGCAGAAACAGCTGTTGTAGCGCTGTCGCCAAAGCCACCAGACTCCATTCAAAAAAACAGTAATTTTAGCATTTTTAAAAAAACTTCTTCAAATGCATCAAAAACAAAAAAACTCTACAAAAACCTTCTTGGATCAACTTTTTAATGTTTCGGCAACAATTACTAACTCTGGATTGGTTGAAATAAACTTTCAATTCACTGAATGGGGAGAGGAGCGAGAGAGCTGGCTGACGTCAGAGAAGCAGCGGAGGAAACAACACATTGAGTCGGAATGTTTAATATTTTTACACTTAGACTGACACTACTACGTAGACATAAACATGTCGGACTTGGTTCTTGGTAAAATAGATAAATTAAAAAAAAAAAAAAAAAAAAAAATAGTAATGTACAGCACAATGGAAACTCTGATTTTGTGGCTCCTGTCCATCATAAAGTTCTTTCAGCAGGCAGCAAAACAATGCTGCTTTTTTCTCCACAATCCAGTATTTATTTTCACATTCGAATGTATGGATTTTTCAACAATTTGAATATAAATTAGAATTTAGGATATTAATTGACAGCCCTACTCCTGATTTTGATGATTCCCTAGTTTTTGTCTGGCGCCATAAGATGATTTGTAATACCTTTTATTATCCCTTTTAATTTAGTGCCATCATCTGGTCAAAAACTTGGTGCATGTCCACATATCTCAGAAAAATATCCCCATCAGCTTTGACTTATGTTAAGTGCTAAGTAGCAAGTGTTGGCACACTAACATGTTGACCATTATTACATTATTACAAAAAATCAACTTTTGAAGACAAGTCAAATTTAACAAGTTTCAAGTTTAGATTTGCCTAAATCTCATTTATTTGTCTGGTGTCACAACTTTTTCATCAATGTTTCTTAAGTCCCACAAACAAAAAAAAAACAAACTACTACTACTACTACCATACCAATATGCTTGTCAACCTGTTGCACAAATTATATTGAAACTTGTCATCAAACAGTAACTGAGATCCAAGTCAAATCCAGATCCTCCCCATGAGGAGGAGTCAATGCAAAACTCACATGTCTTCCACCTCTACTTATCTGACTGCAGAGAGGAGGACAGAGAACAGTGGACACACAGTTTAACATGATGGACTATAGGACAGGACTGCTGCTTTTGACTCTCTGCTGGGCAGGTGAAGATCTACACTGATCTGAATCTAATATAGCTTTTATTTGTGTCATCAGTTTATTTCACTTGATGTTTTATTCCTCTTGACAGGTGTTGATGGTCAGACTCTGACACAATCTGAAGCAGTGGTTAAAAGGCCTGGAGAATCTCACAGATTGACCTGTACAGCCTCTGGATTCACATTCAGCAGCTACGCTATGAACCGGATCAGACAGGCTCCTGGAAAAGGACTGGAGTGGATCGCTTACATAAGCGGTGACAGTAGCAGCATCTACTACTCTGAGTCAGTGAAAGGCCGGTTTACCATCTCCAGAGACAACAGCAGACAGCAGGTGTATCTGCAGATGAACAGTCTGAAGACTGAAGATTCTGCTGTTTATTATTGTGCTCGAGACTCACAGTGACTGGAGTTGGTTGAGCAGCTGTACGAAAACCTACAGTACTCATCTTTCAGGCTGGTGGAGACGATGCATAAAATATTTATATAGTATTTATATTTTGTGTTATCATGTTTTTTCTATATTTTACACTACATTTGTTTTTAAATTTGCACTATATGTGTTATTTAATTTTTTTTCTTTTGTTTTCAGTATTTTACAGGACAAATATCTATTTTTTTCAAATAACAAATAAACTTTTCTAGATCAGTTTTTCATAAAAGAGCTAAAGACAACAATCTTGTTGCTGTAATTAAACCTCAAATTCGAAAAATCTCAACAAATTAAGTATGAATATATGAACATTAGATGAACACTTAATCCTGCAATAACAAAAAATGTCTGGAATTTTTGGGCAACAACTCTTTTCTTGTCCTCAGTGGGCTGATAGACCTGCACTGTCTCCCATGATTAATGTCCTCAAGTCAAGTCATTCAAAAAGATTCAACACAGAGACATTTGAGAACCACTGATGTATGACTGACTTTAAAGTGACATCTAAGGAGAAGCACAGCTTTCTCAAGATGTCGGAAGAATATTGACATTTTGATACAAAACACTCAATAAAGTTATTTGTACCTTAATTTAAAGAAAGAGCAGCCACATCTGTCCATTTGTTGGAATTATCTTGTTCTGTTATTTGTTACAAGGTTTCAGTTAAAGAACTTTTTATATTTATTTCAAAATAAAAATGTATTGAAAAGAAAAAAAACAAACAAACCCAAAACTATAAACCAGACTGGATTATAATTGATGAAGAAGGCTGAAGCTTGTGTCTATTGTTTCAAATATCTGCAAACACTGAAACCATTAAAAGGCTTTTTATGAAAACCAGCAGCATCAGACTGAAATTTTCAGACTATTTACATGATCCTGGCTGCTGTCACTGTATTTCTGTCTGCAGCAAATACAGGAAGGAAGTACAGGAAGTGAGCAAATAACTGAGGAAATAAATGCTCATGTTTTCAACATGTTTTAAAATTGAATTTGTTGTCAATAATCACATTTAGACATTAATAGTTTCCAGTAAAAGCTAAATTAACAGTTGAGTGTGAGATGAAATTCAAATCTCATATGTAAAGCAGAGGTGATTTCCAGGCATGTTTTCACTCTGCAGATATAACAACAGTCAACAGACTCTTCTATTGGCTCCAGTCAGACCAACATTGATGCTTCACATGTTTGATTCTATGCAAACTCAGTGAGCTTCCTTGTTACTCAGCTATAAAAACTTGACATCAGGCTGTCAGTGGAGTTCACAGCACGTCACTTTCAACATCAAGCATGTTTTCTGTAGCTCTGCTGCTGCTGTTGGCAGCTGGATGTGAGTCTCTCTGGATTTGTCAAAGTCAGCAGTTCTTCTTTTGCAGTATAACTTGATCATTTGTTCCAAAATATTTTCTTTTTTCAACAGGTGTGAAGTGTGAACAGTTGACACAGCCAGCCTCTGTGACTGTGCAGCCAGGTCAACGTCTGACCATCACCTGTCAGGTCTCTTATTCTCTTAGCAGCTACTACACAGCTTGGATCAGACAGCCTGCAGGGAAAGGACTGGAGTGGATTGGAATGGCAGCTGCTGGATCCACCACATACTACAAAGATTCACTGAAGAACAAGTTCAGTATTGACTTAGACTCTTCCAGTAAGACAGTGACTCTAAATGGACAGAATGTGCAGCCTGAAGACACTGCTGTGTATTACTGTGCCAGAAGAGACACAGTGAGAGACAATAACAGGGGAGTCGTACAAAAACTACTTCCTCTATTTAATACCACTGAGGACATTACAATACTGAGTGTGATTGACTGTCACTGTTGAAAATTGTGAGTAGTGACTGAATATTACTTTTTTCTCCATTGGTTTGGCTCATTTCTTGACACAGAAATTACATTCTCAAAACTCTAAGTTATTTGGCAAAACAGTCTTACAGTTCAGCACAACACCATAGCTCACATGCAAAAGCTCATATCTCTCCCAAAACAGTTCACTCATGCTTCAAAACTAAATTCCTTTCCCATATAAATAGTCACTGCCACCAAAACTGTAATTTAGGACAACATTCTCAAAAACATCTGTCAGAAAGTGTCTGTTTTCCGTAAAACTAAAAATACTAAATATACATTCGAGTTTGCCCTATGAGCAAACAAAAGGTGTGTCTGCAGGACCCACTCTATTGATTTTATACACACACACACACACACACACACACACACACACACACACACACACACACACACACACACACACACACACACACACACACACACACACACACACACACACTAAGCCTGTCTTGTCTTCAAATTGTTGACCAGGCTGTGACTCAACATCCAGAATAATACTGGAACATCCTGGACTACTGAACACTTCTCTCAGGTCCCAACAAGGACTCTCCATGCCACATTAGACCAAATGTTACACAAATAATATATAAACATTTAAAGTGGTTGCAGTGACATCATTTTGTCTCCATGCAGAGTGGAGGTAGATTCAGGACAACATCCTCTCTCTCATTAGGAAGAATCCAACATCCACAGAGTTCAGACTGCTGAACAGACTTCAGAAACTAAAGAACAATGTCAAGACTTTTTCCAAGCTGAGACTGGAAAATGGCAGTTTGTCTGTCAGACCTCTAGAGGGCAGTGTAGGACTGACTCAGTTTGATACTTGCACTGATTCTCTGCATGAGTGAAACTATATCCACCTGTCTTCATGAATACATGCATGCAACTCATGCATGTGATGCATGATCTGAACATTTACATTTTGGCAGCACTTAAAGATAAAAACCTTCCACATGATTTGCAGACAACAAAACTTTTTTATTCAGAAACAATTTTCTTACAGAACCAAAATCCAGACAAAACCTTGAAATGAACACATTTTACAGGAAGAAAAAAGTTGTTGTTTTTTCTTTCTGTTCATACATCTGCATATAAATCACTCAAAAACATGACCAGCACACTGACAGTGACCCAATGACTGCTTTCACTGAGTCTGCATATTGTATCCTGTTGATCTCTGTAACTGTGTTTCTGGAATTTCATTTCACTGTTAACAGGGCATTGATGGAAAACAATATGTTAACCTACTCTGTGTAAATAAAGTTTAAATAAACAGAATAATGAGACAGAGAGGCTAGACATCAAAATAAAACTGATATTTTGACTGCTTTGATTTTTCAACAGTTTGTTGTTAGTTGTCAGGTTGGAAGATGATTAAGAATTCAAAGTTTAATATATGATAAAGGGTTTGTTTGTTTAGTTTATTCTTATATCTAAATTAATTTTGTCTTTCTGTCAATCATCAATATTATCAACATTATTTTACATCTTGATAATAACAAATATCAAAGTGTTCTGTATAAGACATTAGGGTCTACATCCATCAAACTGTGTGGTTAAATACATGTACAGTATTTAAAAAAAAAGACTGTATATTTTGTATATCGGATGGAAGGATTTTGTTAATATTGACAGAGCAAACTGTAAATTTTCACACACCTACACAAACCCACCCAACCCCACCCACACACACACTTATTCACTTTCTCCAATAGGAGGAGTCAATGCAAAACTCACATGTCTTCCACCTCTACTTATCTGACTGCAGAGAGGAGGACAGAGAACAGTGGACACACAGTTTAACATGATGGACTATAGGACAGGACTGCTGCTTTTAACTCTCTGCTGGGCAGGTGCACTGATCTACACTGATCTGAATCTAATATAGCTTTTATTTATGTCACCATCTTATTTCAGGTTGCACGGTGGCGCAGCAGGTAGTGCGCGTGCCTCACAGCAAGAAGGTCGCAGGTTCGAATTCCAGGTCGGGCCTTTCTGTATGAAGTTTACATGTTCTTCCCGCATGCATGTGTTGGTTCTCTCCGGGTAGTCTGGCTTCCTCCCACAGACCAAAAACATGCTCATTAGGTTGATTGGTGACTCTAAATTGCCCCTAGGTGTGAGTGTGATTGGTTGTGTGTATGTGCCCTGTGATCGGCTGGTGACCTGGTGTACCCCGCCTCCCGCCCGTTGACAGCCGAGATAGGCTCCGGCCCCCCCTCAAAAGGGATAAGTGGCATAGAAAATGGATGGATGGATGGATCATCTTATTTCACTTGATGTTTTTATTCCTCTTGACAGGTGTTGATGGTCAGACTCTGACACAATCTGAAGCAGTGGTTAAAAGGCCTGGAGAATCTCACAGATTGACCTGTACAGCCTCTGGATTATCATTCAGCAGCTATGAAATGAGCTGGATCAGACAGGCTCTGGAAGGACTGGAATGACATACAGTATGTAAACACCAATGTAAATTGCACAAATCCTTCATCACAAAAATACAAATGAATAAAATAAAATAAATAAACAAAAAATAGTATTTGACATGGATAAGCATAGATAATTTGAATATTTGAGTCTGAGGATCTAATAACCATGCTTGAAAAATCCCTCAAGAAAGCTAAAAAAAAAAAAAAGGTAACACATATCAAATGATCACATGCCAGTTTGGTACATAGAGAACCAGCAGATAATTAACATAATCCAAATTCAGTGCTCAGACTGTAGCAGATTTTTCAACCTGGGTCTTTCACCCTGTTTACAACTGGCATTAACATTAACAACAGTTGTAAAGTGCAATCTAAAACTTGACTTTTCTAGCCTTCTTTGATGCAAAATCATCAATTAGATCATCATACGAAATCTGTTGTGCAACTGTATGATTGATGCTGATGATGGCAAGTCCAGAGATACGCTCCTGTGACATACTGGACCTCAAGTACGTTTTAATAAGCTTCAGCTTGGAAATACTCCTCTATGCTTATAGAAACCTGCATACCTTTATCTTTTGCCCGTTTTCCCTCTTCTTTTCTTCTTTTTCTGAACTGTGTACCTGATGGCTTCTTTGGTCTTTTACTTTGATCCATGATGAACATTTTTCACCCAATTAATTACATGTAGGTATATGGATCTATATTAATTTTATGAATGAAATCATAATTATATAACAATTTATTTGGAAGCAGTTTGTGTTGTGTGGCCTGGGATCATCAGTCTACCACACTGATGACACAGCAGTGTATTACTGTGCCCGAGGGACACAGTGACAGAAACTACTTCCCCTATTTACCACCACTGGGAACATTCATTTTCCTCAGTATCATGTGTCTTTTAATACCGACTGTGATTGAATCTCCTTGAGAAAGATGATCATTAACCAACGACAATAACCATTTAACATAGAAATGAAACAAAAGGTCGATCTGCAATGATTGCTTCCTCACAATAAGGCCAGTGACATCAAAACAATCTGCTGAAATCATTGTCCAGGTATGAATAAAAGACATTCTACATGTACACATATCATCCACAGTGATGTTTACATTGTTGAGGTCAGTCACTGTAGTGTAAAATGATGTTGCAGTTCCTTTGAAAAACACTAGATGGCGAAAATGGTTAAAAATGCATTCACAGGAGTTAGAAATGACCCTGTGAAACCCCTGTCAGAGCAGAGATGTTTTGTGAGACACTGCCATGCTAGGCTGGCAGACCTGTTGCTAACATACACAGTACAGCAGAAATGTGAATGGCAAATGCAAAATGTGTTTATTTTGTGTAGTGACATATATATAACATGCTGATGCATATATATATTATTTCTGTTAAAATGTGTTCCTGCTTGTTACTAGTTTCTAAGATATATGTTATTAGAATAAATGTGGTTGTATTTTGAACACTGAGACTCATTTTACACAAATAAAAACATGTCAGACAAACAGCTGCCTTGGAGTGTTGACTCTTAGACATGAATTCCCCAGTTTCATTAAATATCTCCAGTCCAGCTGTTTCCTCCCTGTAAGGAGGGGTCAATGCAAAACTCACATGTCTTCCACCTCTACTTATCTGACTGCAAAGAGGAGGACAGAGAACAGTGGACACACAGTTTAACATGATGGACTATAGGACAGGACTGCTGCTTTTAACTCTCTGCTGGGCAGGTGAAGATCTACACTGATCTGAATCTAATATAGCTTTTATTTGTGTCATCAGCTTATTTCACTTGATGTTTTTATTCCTCTTGACAGGTGTTGATGGTCAGACTCTGACACAATCTGAAGCAGTGGTTAAAAGGCCTGGAGAATCTCACAGATTGACCTGTACAGCCTCTGGATTCACATTCAGTGACTACTATATGCACTGGGTCAGACAGGCTCCTGGCAAAGGACTGGAGTGAATTGCTGCTATTTATAGTAGTAGTAGCATCATCTACTCTGAGTCAGTGAAAGGCCGGTTTACCATCTCCAGTGACAACAGCAGACAGCAGGTGTATCTGCAGATGAACAGTCTAAAGACTGAAGATTCTGCTGTTTATTATTGTGCTCGACATCCACAGGAGTTGGTTGAGCAGCTGTACAAAAACCTACAGAACTCATCTTTCAGGCTGGTGGAGCCCAGGCATGAAGTTTCTTTCCTTTTTTTTTTTGCACAGTAACATGTCAAACACACATAATTGAGAAATAGAATGACAACATAGAGGCTCACTGTAATGTATATTTACACTTTTAACATATTAGGACAAAATGAAACATGAATCGGATATCGACATAAATAAGTCACTAACTCAGTGCCACCTTGGAACGAGAAAACAGAGAGAGTCTGAAACTCCTCTGTTCAGTCCCTCAGCTCTCACACACTTTGTATTTCCCACCACTGACACACAGATACACACACAGACACAATGTATACTTTACATCACACAGTCTCTCCTACACACACACACTGATTACTTCTACTTTATTTTCCATTGAAAGACTCTCTTGTAAAGTGTGTGAAACAGTATGAAGGTGTAACAGAAAGGTCATGTGAATGTGTTTTTCACATAGTAAAAACATAAGATCGTGTTCATATGTCACATTCCACATCCTGTTTGCAAATCGAAAAGGAGGAAAAGAAATATTTCGGGAGGTTACCGTACACCAAGATTTAAACAGCACATATGTCTGCAAATACTGTTTTAATTTCTCGGATGTCATGTTGAAATGACATCAGACACAGTCCACTTGCTGTCAGCGGAGGCTGCAGAGATCCATGCAAATGCCTCAGTAGTGCTGGTCACTCACTGGCAATACTGGCAGTTATTGCGGACTAGCTGAACAATGATATTGTTAAGAAGAGCCCAATATATTGTCCATGCTGAGGCATCAGATCCTTTCTTCTTCAGAGCTTCGCTGTTTATCTGAGGGCTCATGAGATGATTCATGGGAGGAAAAAAATGAACAAACTGTTGGCATCTGCAGTTTTCCTCCTTTTCTTTTCTCCTTTTCTTTTGCCTAATGTGCTCCTGTGTCTCCCTTCCCCTCTGTCTCCTGTCTGTCTTGTGTGTGTGTGTTTCTGCAGGGCATGGCTCCAGCCTCCTCCTCTCCTGAGCACACATGACTTTAATTATTCAACCAAGATCCACCTGCTGCCCCAGTATAGTATGACCAAGAAAGTACCACCCTTCCAACCAGTATTCAGGGCGCACTAGTGTACATGGCATGACAAATCTGCACGTTTGTGAAGGCACCGTTAATGCTGAAGAATATGTTCTGGAGGAGCATACAGTATGTTGGAGGAGAGACAATGTCTTTTTCAGGGAACGCCCTGCTTTTTTCAGCAAGACGATGTCAAACCACATTCTGCACATATTCCAACAGCATGCTCCACAGTAAAAGAGTCTGAGTGCTAAAATGATCTGCCTGCAGCCCTGATTTTTCACTCTTTGAAAATGTTTGCTGCCGTATGAACCGTAAAATATGACAAAGGAGAGCCCAAATTGTTGAGCAGCTGAAATCGTACGTCCAGCAAGAACGATTTCATGCTTTCATGTGTTACACAAGTTTCAGTTTCTGAGCAGCTGTTGTTTGCAATGCTGATTTGAATGAATATGTTTTCCATTGTCCATGATTCATGTTCATATTCATATTAAGAATAGTAATGATTCCCATTTTTGTTTGCAATTCTACAAGAATTTACATCATGTTTTAAGATTGAATTGTTGTCAATATTCACATTTAGGTATTAATAGTTTCCAGTAAAAGCAAAGTTAACAGTTGTTTCATTTCTGTAAATTCAGGCACATTTTCAAAGTTAACAGTTGAGTGTGTGATGAAATTGAAATATCATATGTAAAGCAGAGGTGATTTCCAGGCATGTTTTCACTCTGCAGATATAACAACAGTCAACAGACTCTTCTATTGGCTCCAGTCAGACCAACATTGATGCTTCACATGTTTGATTCTATGCAAACTCAGTGAGCTTCCTTGTTACTCAGCTATAAAAACTTGACATCAGGCTGTCAGTGGAGTTCACAGCACGTCACTTTCAACATCAAGCATGTTTTCTGTAGCTCTGCTGCTGCTGTTGGCAGCTGGATGTGAGTCTCTCTGGATTTGCCAAAGTCAGCAGTTCTTTTTTTGCAGTATAACTTGATCATTTGTTCCAAAACATTTTCTTTTTTCAACAGGTGTGAAGTGTGTACAGATAATACAGCCAGCCTCTGTGACTGTGCAGCCAGGTCAACGTCTGGCCATCACCTGTCAGGTCTCTTATTCTCTTAGCAGCGACTACACAGCTTGGATCAGACAGCCTGCAGGGAAAGGACTGGAGTGGATTGGAATGGCGGCTTTTGGATCAACCACATTATACAAAGATTCACTGAAGAACAAGTTCAGTATCAGGTTAGACCCTTCCAGGAAGACAGTGACTCTAAACGGACAGAATGTGCAGCCTGAAGACACTGCTGTGTATTACTGTGCCCGAGACTACACACAGTGAGAGACAATAACAGGAGAGTCGTACAAAAACTACTACCTCCATTTTCCACCACTGAGGACATTACAATACTGAGTGTGATTAAGTGTCAGTGATAAAAATTGTTTAAGAGGGACTAAATATTGGATTCTTATTTTATCTCATTCAGCTAAATCTTAAATTCTGAAGCAAATGACAGAAACATAGAAACATTGAATTTGAAATTACTTTTGCATATTTTTGTTTTAGTTTTTTTTTTTCTTCTTTTTTGAATCAATGTTTCCAGGTTATGGAAAATACTCTTTATACAGTGGGGCTTATTGTCTGTATCCATGAAATATGCGCTCATCTTCATACATGCATGAAGATCAGACATGTCATACAAACTTTTTTTAAGAAAACAATTTCCCCAGACACAACCAAATCCACACCAAAATGTCTTTACAGAGAAAATACCTTTTCCAGTGGCATGTACACATGGACAAGACAAAACCTTGTCATCATTGAAATGGCACTGCTTCTGACTTTTCAAGTTCTTAAAAAGACGATTAAGAAGATTATTTTAATCGTAAATGAATTAATAAATTCAGTAAATCAGAACTTAATGAAATGAGGCTTATTGTGTTGATGATGATTATGAAAACACACAGGAGAGATAGTATAAATGCAGTTCTTCCTCTATTATTACAGGGGGCCAGGTGTTAAGGTGACAGAGTTTATATGTCTGACTGCATATTTATCTTTATTCATGGAAAAACAAGGATATTAATGCTACCCATGCCCTGAGGGCTGGTCTTCTCAACAGTCTTCTCCTTTATTTCTACTGAGGTTCTTCATCCTGATGTCACAAATTGTACAAATTATACTGAAACATGTCAGAGGGACTCTTGAAGGAATGACTGATGTACAGTAAACATTCATTCTGAAGTTTCATCAAACAGTAACTGATATCCAAGTCAAATCCAGCTCAACACTGTGAGGAGTCAATGCAAAGCTCACGTCTTCCACCTCTACTTAATAATAACAATAATAATAATAATAATAAATGTAGTTTATATCCCACTTTACATCAAATACATGACCTCAAAGTGCTACAGTGCAAAAGGATAAAAAACAACATCAGAATAAAAACAAGTAAAATTAGTGCAGAGCTTGGCAAAACAAACAAACAAACAAACAAACAAACAAACAAACAAACAAACAAACAAAAATGACTTAAAATTTTTAGTCTATGCTAATGCTTTCCTAACAAGATAGGTTTTTAAGCCTTTTTTTAAAAGAATCCACAGTCTGCGGTGCCCTTACAGTAGGTGGTCAGGGAGAGCATTCCACAGACTGGGAGCAGCTGTGCAAAAGTCGCGGTCGCCCATAGTTCGAAGCCTTGTCCTCTGAGGCTGGAGGAGGTTGGCCTGTCCAGAGCGAAGATGGCGTGAGAGGGCTGAGGGGGTGAGGAGTTCTTTAAGGTAGGGGGGAGCAGTGCCATGGAGGCACTGGTGGGTCAGCAGGGAAATTTTGAATTCAATCCTGTACAGGACAGGAAGCCAGTGTCGAGACTGATGGACAGGTGTGATATGGTCATTTTTTTGCACCCTCAACAGAATCCTAGCAGCACAATTCTGAATGTACTGCAACTGCTGGATGTTCTTGCTGGGGATCCTGATGAGGAGTGCATTGCAGTAGTCCAACCTGGAGGAGACAAAGGCATGCACAAGTTTTTCAGCGTCAGAGAGTGTGAGTGTGGGGCGGTGTTTTGCCATGTTCCTGAGGTGGAAGAAGGCAGTCTTGTATAGGTGCTTGATGTGGACGTCAAAGGTCAGATGAGGGTCCATTCTGACACCGAGGTTAGTGACTGAAGATGAAAGGTGCATGTCATGACCAGAGAAGGTGATGCTGGTGATAGTGGATGACCAGGTCTGGTGTGGGGTGCCAATGAGGATGGCTTCTGTTTCAGAGCTGTTGAGTTGCAGGAAGTTAGCCATCATCCATGCCTTTATTTCTTCCAGGCAGGTGTAAAGTGTGGATAGGGCTACAGAGGGGGTTGGATTTGTTCTGATGTAGAGTTGGGTGTCATCAGCATAGCAATGGAAAGCTATTCCATGCTGGCTGATGACACGACCAAGGGTAGCATGTACAGAGTGAAGAGGAAGGGGCCAAGGACTGATCCTTGAGGAACACCACAGGTGACAGAGTGCATGTCTGATTTAGCACCTCCCAGGGACACATGCTCCATTCTGTCTGTGAGACAGGATGTGAACCAGGCCAAAGTAGAGTCAGAGAGTCCGATGGTGGAGTGAAGACGGTGTAGAAGAATGCGGTGGTCCACGGTGTCAAATGCTGCAGTGAGGTCAAGAAGGATGAGCAGTGATGAAGAGCCAGCATCAGCCGTCATCAGTAGATCATTGGTGACCCTGACCAAAGCCATTTCAGTACTGTGGCCAGAGCGAAAACCGGACTGGAACTTCTCATACAGACTGTTTGATTTGACGTGGTTGTGGAGTTGAGCATACACTACTTTTTCCTTAGAAAGGAAAGGGAGGTTGGAGATGGGGCGGTAGTTGGCAGGATCTTCGGGGTCAAGACTGGGGTTTTTCAGTAGTGGCTTGATGACAGCAGTTTTCAGAGAGGAGGGGACAAGGCCGGACCGGAGGGAGTGGTTGATGATTTTGGTGATCATGGGACTTATTGCAGAGGAGTGACTTTTTATCAGGGCTGAGGGAAAGGGGTCCAGGGCACAGGTGGAGGGCTTCATCTTCCCAATGATGTCTTCAACCTCACGCTGTGTGATGTCCCTGAAACAGCAGAGGGGCTGAGCAGCTCCAGACTGAGGATCAGCAGATGTGACTGGAGATGCAGTGGGGCTAGAGAGAAGGGAGCGGATGTTTCCAACTTTAGTTTTGAAGAAGGAGATGAAGCTGTTGCACCGCTCCTGCGTGTTGTCAGAGTGTAGGGGAGTCTAAGGTTTGAGGAGATGATTAATAGTTGAAGGACTGCACGGTGGCACAGCAGTTAGTGCGTGTGCCTCACAGCAAGAAGGTTGCCAGTTCGATCCCCGGGCGGGGCCTTCTGTGTGAAGTTTGCATGTTCTTCCCGTGCATGCGTGGGTCCTCTCCCTGCTCATTAGGTGAATTGGTGACTGTAAAATTGCCCCTAGGTGTGAGTGTGAGTGTGAATGGTTGTTTGTTTGTGCCCTGCGATCGACTGGCGACCGGTCCAGGGTGTACCCTGCCTCTCACCCGTTGACGGCTGGAATAAGCTCCAGCACCCCCCTTGAATGGTGTTTCAAGGACTCAGGACTCGCTGTTCACAAACTAGCCTACCAGGAACATCAGAAGGCTTACAGCAAGCCCGAAAGGGATACACATTATAGAAAATGGATGGATGGATGGTTGGATGGATGGATGGATGGATGGATTAATAGTTGAGAAAAGTTGCTTGGAGTTACCGGGGCTAATGTTGATGATGTGGGAGTAGAATTGAGACCGTGTGTCACTGAGGGACTTGCTGTAAGCCTTCTGATGTTCCTGGTAGGCTAGTTTGTGAACAGTGAGTCCTGAGTCCCCATTCAAGGGTGCGCCCAGCTCTCTTCAGTAGCCGCAGCTCACTAGTGTACCAGGGAGCTGAGCGTGTGAAGGTGACAGTTCTGGTCTTGACTAGGGCATGCCGGTCCAGGAAGGTGCTAAATGAAGAATTGTAGAAATCCACAGATTTAGTAACTGAAGGGGGGTTGGCAGTGGAGAGACGGCAGAGGTCAGTAGTCAGGGTGACTGGGTTGATGTTTTTAAGGTTCCTGAAACTGATTTGTCTGCTGGGCTTATTGACAGGGGACAGGGTAGGTAGCTCCATCAAGATGGCCTTGTGGTCAGACACGCCCAGATCATGCACCGACAGATTGCTGATGAGGATGGAGATGGTGATCACGAACTTATCTGACTGCAGAGAGGAGGACAGAGAAGAGTGGACACACAGTTTAACATGATGGACTATAGGACACGACTGCTGCTTTTAACTCTCTGCTGGGCAAGTAAAGATCTACACTGATCTGAATCTAATATAGTTTTTATTTGTGTCATCAGCTTATTTCACTTGATGTTTTTATTCCTCTTGACAGGTGTTGATGGTCAGACTCTGACACAATCTGAGGCAGTGGTGAAAAGGCCTGGACAATCTCACAGATTGACCTGTACAGGCTCTGGATTCACACTTAGTAGCTCCCAAATGCACTGGATCAGACAAGCTCCTGGAAAAGGGCTGAGTGGGTCGCTTACATCAGTGAAACTAGCAACTACATCTACTACTCTGGGTCAGTGAAAGGCCAGTTTACCATCTCCGGAGATAACAACAGACAGCAGGTGTATCTGCAGATGAACAGTCTGCAGACTGCAGATTCTGCTGTTTATTATTGTGCTCGAGAACCGAGAGCCACAGTGACTGGAGTTGGTTGAGCAGCTGCACAAAACCTACAGTACTCATCATATACTCAATGTACTCAATATATTGTATATTTGCATCTATATATATTTCTATTTCATTTCTGAAGCATGGAACCTCAGACAGGCAGTCTGGGGGCTGGACAGGGACAGAGCAGTAATGACCTTTGATGAGTGGTGAAGGGGCTGGACAATGACAGAGCATGATCGTGGTGACTGGAGTGGAGGTGGCCCCAGCATCATGGGCTGGGTCAGGATGACAGTTAGCTGTTGGACTTGTGCAGCTGACACAGCTCGCACCTGCTCCTGAGCAGTTGCTGCTGATTGTCTGGCTGCAGCAGCTGTGGATGCCATCAGAGCCTTATGCTGCTGGAGGATGTCCTCATTCCTCTCAAAGTAATTTCATGGAGTGGTGGAGCTTGCTGGGTACATGACTGGCCATGCTGTGCTGCAACAGGTGTGTTTAGAACCCAAATAGAGCCACTGATCCACAGGGTTTGCTTTTACTTATTTTAATCACAGAACCAGCAGTGACAGATTAGCAGAAACACAGTTCAAAGAATAGTCTGGATAGAAAGTCTCTCATAATAAGAATAAGAATAAGAATAAGAATAAGAATAAGAATAAGAATAAGAATAAGAATAAGAATAAGAATAAGAATAAACTGGGTGCAGCAGATTTTATACTGCTATCTGTGCACAACCTGTAAAGGAGTAGACCTTGCTGGTCCTGTATTTATGTAGGTGTATGTTAAAACCTTTACACTGCACTTGCATTTACAACCTGTGTAAGATTAGTGGTTGTTTTACATCAACCAAAGCACTGGAGTGCCTCTGGTATCCAGGTGCATTTTGTAAGTGAGAGTGAGCTTAAAGATGAACAGTACAGTACAAAATCGTGCTTGTGCTCCCATCCACTGGCATCTATGTGCACTGCCCCCACGCAGTTAAGGACAGTACTTTTATTATTGTCTGACAAGACTTGATCCATTCAGCCCATAGAGGTCAGTGCCACACTACCTTTCTTCCATGCACGAAAAAGTGTGGAGTCAGAAGAGGAATGAAAATCACACTGTTGCTACAGCTTAGCAGTGGTGATTTACTCAAGTATTATACTTAGGTACAGATTTGCCCACAGTGGAAGACACTGTCAAAAGAGGAGCAGGCCAAATATTACAATTAGGCCGAGAGTGAATGACTGAGAAAACCACCTAAGTACACTGTGCGCACCAGGGTACATGTGACAGAGGCTCCACACTCAGATAGGTGTGATGGCTCCAGTGACCATGTCTGCGTGTGACACAAGTCATCTGCCTCAAATGTAGGAGGTCAGCCCTGACACCTGGTTGGATGGTTCAAGAACAGCATCCACCTCATTGGTCTTCCCTGCTGCACCCACTCAAAGCGATAAATAAATTGTACATATTGTGAAAATACTTCATGTCTTCAAAAAAAAATCTGATGTTTTTTAAGATATCAAATGGGACTGTTTTGAAAGCTATCATATTATTATTTAAACACATCAAAAACAGCATCAAGAAAAGGGCCAAGAGGCATATGACCAACTTATACAGCATACAGGAGGGCGTTGACACTGCTCACTGACATGTAATCTATTATAAACAATATTTAACAGAGCCACATAAGACATTATACAACTGTTTCACAGGCTGAGCAGTCACTTAACACATCATGTCCTCCATAACAAAAAAAATCACATTATAAACATCTCTAAAAATAACCAAATATATTAATCTGCATAAAAATTAAACTCAAAATTACCTACTTAAAGACTTGTTTCCATACAGTTCTTGTCATAAGATTATCCAAAGCACAGATTTCACAAGACAAATTATATGAAATGAAATTCTTATTATCGGCTTTTAAAGCCCATTAACAGTATCTTGACAGCTTCAGGCTTTTATTTTTATGTGATAATAAAACTTATTCACTGTGAAATCATGTTAAATACTGGTTTAATGCTGTACAACAAAATCAGAACATGTAGTAACAACAAACATCATTTTCTATCAAGAAAATCTTTTTTTTTTTTTTTTTTTTGTCAAATAATGTTTGTATAACCATTAATTGGCAATAATCACATCCAACTCTCTATGTATATCTACATGCTGTTCTTATGACTATATGGCGTTTTCTTAATATAAACATGATTTGATCATAATCACTAACAGCTCTCAAATACATTTAAAGAGAATTTCTTGTTAATGCATGATGTTTGCTTGATAGAAACATTATTTGTCAGTAATTAAAAGCAACTTTCCAATATATCCATCCGAGACTCTTTTTCAGATGAATACTGTTTCGTCGAGTCTGTGCACAACACATCTACCGTCTGCCTACAGTACTGGAAAAACCTGAATGGACCACAACATTTTTCCAAAGCTGCCACTTGGAGGCTGTTTGAGGCAAAAGACAGTTATTTTATTTGGGTCTTGATGCACAGCGCAGCATACTGGTGTTGGGACTCAATATCAAAATCAAAAGGTTATACAATGTGTTTGCTGTCCTTCGATCCCTATATGGCCTCAGTCAGTCCACAGCTCAGGTAGACTCACATGCAAGTGCTCTTCAAGGTATAGTTGGATCAATCTGTGGAATAACTGTGACAGTTTATACACAGCTGATCCACGCTGGATATCGGTTGCCTTTGAAGAGATATGTGGTTCTCACAGGACAGTGACGCTAAAATCATATGATGATCTCACAGAATATGATGCATTTCTGTAGATTAAATTGCACAAAAGCATAAAGTAGTCATGATATATAATTATCTCAACCATAAACATCAAGAGCAGTAAAATATAACAAACACATGAATGCCGCAGTGATATTAATCCAAAAACATCATTTATATGAGCAAAGCATTGACAGGCTTCATTCTACTGCACAATGAGTACTTTTACTTTTGTTACTTTAAGTACCTTTTGCTGATGATGCATACTTTTACTTCAGTAAGGCTTTGAATGCAGGATTATTACTAAAAAAAAAAAAAATCTTTCTTCTGTTTTTAATTCCTGTTTTACTGACAAAGGTAGGAAACCATGTGGTCTCTTAAAGGAGCGGTAAGGTTTTTGTGACTACTTGTGTCACTGTGGTTATTATAGCACTAGTTATGGGACTTACAGCACCGTATTACACTCAATAATTTTTTCCCGTCTGCTGTCAGCCTTAGTAACAAGGCCCGGGAACACCCCCGACACACTTCACACTCCACCTCTGCCTTTACTTGTCACATTGACCCTCCCATAACCATAACCCTATATGTTACATTAATGCTCTGTTTAAACTTCCTTTTGGAAAAAACAGACTCTGCTTATGTTTAAAAAAAAAACAAAAAAAAAACGAACCCATACTTATGTATATATATTTATATTGTTATATTTTTTTTACTTATTGTTATATTTTCTACTATTGTTATAGTTTTTACTTATTGTTATATTTTTTAGTTACTGTTATATTTTTACTTTTTTGACAGCTTCTTTTTAATAGATGTGTCATGCACCAACCTCACCAAAGCATATTCCTCATATGTGTAAGATTGCAACTATAGGCAATAAAGCTTTTCTGATTCTGATATCTGATTTCTGATTCTGATAACAAAAACAACTGAGTGAGACTCGTGCATCTCTCCTGTTCATCATGAAGTAAGTGAAGCTTCTGATGAACGCCAAATGAGAATGATGTAAGACTTGATCGTCTATCCATTTTCTATGCCACATATCCCTTCCAGGGTCGCCAGAGCCTATCTTGGCTGTCAACGGGCGAGAGGCGGGGTACACCCTGGACCGGTCATCGCAGGGCACATACGCACAACCATTCACACTCACACTCACACCTAGGGGCAATTTAGAGTCACCAATCAACCTAATGAGCATGTTTTTGGTCTGTGGGAGGAAGCCAGACTACCCGGAGAGAACCCACGCATGCAAGGGAAGAACATGCAAACAGAAGGGTCACACAGAAAGGTCCGACCCGGGAATCAAACCTGCGACCTTCTTGCTGTGAGGCACGCGCACTACCTGCTGCGCGACCGTGCAGCCTGTAAGAATTGATCATTTACTTTTAAATGTTATTTTCCCATCTTCTGAGGACAAGCAAATTAACTTTCATCTTTTCTTGTCATGATTCCAGTCCAAGGCTTGTTAATGTTGTTGCTGTACAGTAAAAAAGTGGGCTGCCACACAGTACAGCACATGATAGAAGACTACAGCACACAAAGAAACCTCACAGATGCAGGATTATGTTTTTTCTGACTCTGCAGAGGAGCACACAAATATTCACTATGATAATAAAGTCAGTAAAAAGCCTTGATCGTGTTAAATCATTTAAGGAAAAACACATGTATTCAAAATCGAACTATTATTCCTGCCATTGAACAATGTGTCTGTGAACAATGCTCTTCTATTTTGTATTTAAATGTGTCCAAAAACCATTGTTTGACTGACCTGGCAGAAAACCATGTGGTCTCTTGCAGGAGCAGTAAGGTTTTTGTAACCACTTGTGTCACTGTGACGGCTATGCTGTCTATGCACAGTGTTACACACCATAACAAAAACCACCGAGTGAGACTCGTGCATCTCTTGCAGTTATTTGCAGTTAACTTGATGACAGGTTATTTAAAGCATGCTTTAAATGTTAGTTAATGTTCATAAATGAAGGATCCAATAAGCATTTACTTATCATATTAACTACTATTTGCTGCCAATAGCTTAAAATGTACTTTGGACACTACTGTTGGACATAAATTGGAGATACTCTCAAAAGAGAAATGAAAATGTGTGTAGATTTTGGACTTGTGGTTATCAACGTCCTTACTTGTTATTTAGTTTATGTAACACAGAGGAAACAATCCTCACCACAGCAGGTGCTTCCTCATCCAGCGAACAAACTTAAGAAACTTAAACTTAAGACTGAAAGCCAAAAGCTCAGACATCAACACTGATAATACACTACACAAAGGCAGGCTGGAGAAACTGCATTTATAAGTTTTTAACATGGAAATAATTCATGATTAAACCATTAAATTTGAACAGATAGCATCTGTTTATACCACAGCACAGTGTCTCATTGGCAGGATGAACATGGACATTAAGTATTGAAGTTAATAGATTCATTGAGGCTGAGACCTACCTGCTATCAGCATCGCGGTCAGATACAAGGCCTGAGGTACAAAGGATGAGCACTAATTTAAAATCAAAGTGAAAAGATTTGTTTTTATATTAAAATTGAAGACCTCAACACGGTCTGATATCAACAGGGAGAGACAGAAAAAGCCCTGTCTGCCAATTGCCTGAGTTATATCCTGCTAGAGGTATAGTAGCAAAATCACATCAACAGCTTTCATTTCATAATGAGGTTTCATGCAATTCTGAAATTAAATACTCTAATCCAGACATTATGAAAACCCTTCAATAAGCTCCATTTATGTCTGCCTCAAACACCGTGCATTGCTGCCACATTCTGCCCATTAGCTGGCTGAAGACATACCAGGAGACCATTGACTTGCGCATTGTTATACGCTGTTTGAAAACAAATCTATCTTTTATCAAAAGACATAAGACGACTTGTCTCAAAACAGCATGGGAGAGGAAGCGAGGCAGGGAGGAAGCCAACACAAGAGGGACATGGGGAGAGATCACAGAAGGAAGCTAGAGTAGTAGAGGAGAAGAGCCAGGAGGGTGGCTGACACTGGTGTAGTGCTGTATCCAATATTACATATGGTTTTTGCATCAGTCTCTTTCTTATGAAATGTGAGACTTCATGGTACCACTGACCATACCAGTCAAGAGTGGGATTGGAATTTTTTGGTGCCCCATATTAGGTTGTCCCACCACCCTCACCACCGTCCACATACCCCTTACATTTAGACAAGAGTACACACAGTGAATCCTAAAATCACCTCTTGGCAACCACTTGCTTCAGAGCAAGATCAAGAGAAATCACCCCCAAGTAACGTGCGGTGACAAGTAAACATGCGGCTGAAGGGCGCCCTACGATAGTCATGTTTAATAAACATGCTTTATTTTGCTTGTCGTTCTAATTCCATAAGTAACGGTTAAGGCCGACAAAAAGCAAGGGCGACACTAGAGGGCGCCCCCAACACATTTGTTGCTCTAGGCAATCACCTAGATCGCCTATAGCAATCACCGGCCCTGAGGACTGTGTTAAAAAGTTTTGACATGATGATGGTACTGGAGGCGAAGTCAATGGATCACAAAATTACATGTAGGGGGACATGAATGTGTGTATGAAATTTCATAGCAATAGCTCTCATTTTACCTAAAACCACAAACATCATCTTTTGATGTCACCAGATGAAAAATCAGGGGATCAGCATTAGGCTACATCCTCGGGGCACCATGGATATCTGTACAAACTTTTATGGCAATCTATCAAATAGCTGTAGAGATATTTCACCCAAAAAACAAAGAGTCGACTTTATTGTGGCTCTCAAAAGAAATTTAAAAAGACCACCAAATTCACTAGGATTCATCTTTGGGAGATCATGAATGTCTGTGTGCTGCTAGCTGGGCTGAAATGACCCACATGTTAGTATAATAAGAAAAGTTTACAATTACCCTTAGTTGCCCTCATTGAGACTTGCCTTCAGTGCTGAAGATTGATGTCATCATGTTAATGATAAGGGCTAGCTCTAACTCTGACTTTAACTCTCAGTCAAGGACAAGACAGTCAAGCTAATCTTCCGTGATATCCCGAAAAGGGACCCTGACAGCAGGCATGAATCAGGTGGCTTGGTTCTCTCCATCTCGGGCTCTCCTCCCAGTTCTCCCATCCCCCTATTAGGAGACCTGGAGTCTGATTGCAAGGACAATGCTCTATCCCCACCACAGTCAGGAAGTCCTCTTCAGCGGGTCACTCCTTCCCTGTGTCAGTCTGCCAGCCACATGCTGGCCACCAAAGTGCTTTTCCAGGATTCGCTGGGTGTCAACGATGAAGGCGACAAGCTGAGGGGCATTGCGATACTGGCAGAACAACCTGCACCTGCTCATAGCTTGTCCCACCACACCTTCTTTGGGAGGCACAAGCCATCATCACCAACTCCTCAGGATTAAGTTTATGCTCACCAACACAGCACTGCTGTCCCTAGGTGTCTCTGTCTCTGTGGCAGACTAAGCAAAGGGTTCTTTCCCTGGAGCTGATATCATGAAGGTGATGATGACTGTCCTGACTCTCACCATGGTGACAATGGTGATTGCATCCACGATTATGGTTTGGCAGATTCTGACAGAGAGAAACTTTTGGCTGCACATGTCTCAGCTTTTACCCCTCATCAAAGTGGAACTGCTCGATGGTTCTATGTCCCCCGATGGGCTCTTTGGACAGCTCATCCAAAGCACCACAGCTCATCTGCGTGAGGCATCTGAGGAAAGCGGAAAGGGTCAAGAAGCACACCTCCTGAGGTACAGCTGCACTTCAGTCATGTCAGCAGCACTTGCTCTAGGAAAAGGTGCCCCTGCAGCCATGGATTCAGGGCCATCCATCTGCTGCTGCAGGGTGTGTCAGTGACTTAACCGGCAACGGGCCCACAGTGGACATTTGGAGTAGAAAAGTTTCGTCATCTTATTCGCTATCTTGATTTCCTGTGAGATAAAGCAGGCACTTATGATCATTTCTGACACATGTTTGGGTTACTGCAACACCCAGTTCTTACAGGCAGTGTTAACCACTAATAAGGAGTCAGAGCTACCTTAATGAGACTGTGTATGTATAAACCTACGTTATTCTCTTAGCCAGTAGAGCAGAGCTGCTGGACAGACTGGCCCCTGCTGCTAACTGCTGCCTGTAAATCCCTGGGAAGACCAAATAGCTCCAAGAGTTATAGCTCCAAAAGTTGGTTTAAGTAAGTGTTGTTGCACTTTAACAGTTTTCACCTTTATACATTTACATTTACATCACACTCTGGAGTGGACAAAATTCAAATGAAAATGTAATCCGTCTTCTCTTCCTCTCCATTGTGTTCCTCTCAGTAAAGTCTGCTTACTTAGTACACTGCTGTAGCCTATGTCATCAACAGTGGCATATTTTTTGTGATGCCTGCAAAATTTACCACAAATAGATGTCAATGGTGCACTTTCACCTGCACCCACCAGCAAACAGGAGCATGGCTTCTACTTGTCCATATCAAGTCACGTCCACAATTACGAGGATGAGCAGTTAAGCTTATAACTTAGCTTAGCAGCCTAGCTTCAGGTCTGTGAACACAGAGTTCACTGTTGTGTGCTTTGTTTCTGTTCCTGTTTGATCCAAAACCAACTGAATAGAAAAGATTTTGTTTGACTTTCTTTTCTTACGGGTGGGCCTCACCCATGCAGAAATCTAATACTATATGGCCATATATATAAATAACATATATAATATTGGTGTCCATATATGTCTTTCACCAATATGTGAACATATATTGGTGCATATATCTCTACTTATGTTTCTACATATTTGGAACATATATTTTAAAATATTACAAAAATGGCCCTTTTTATATATGGAACATATATGTGTATGTATGGCATATTCAACACATATATTTTTCAAACTCCTCCTTGAACTGCCACCTTATCGTGGTGGAGGAGTTTGAGTACCTGAATGATCCTAGAGGCTATGTTGTCCGGGGCTTAATGCCCCTGGTAGGGTCTCCCAAGGCAAACAGGTTCTAGGTGACGGGTCAGACTAAGAGCAGTTCAAAAAGCCCCTATGAAAGACATCAAATCAAGGAAGCCTACGTCGCCCGGATTGGCGTCACCGGGGCCCCGCCCTGGAGCCAGGCCTGGGGTTGGGGCTCGCAGGCGAGCGCCTGGTGGCCGGGTCTTTGCCCACGGGACCCAGCCGAGCACAGCCCGAAGGAGCGACGTGGGCCCGCCTTCCCGTAGGCCCACCACCCGCAGGAAGGATCAGAAGGGGCCGGTGCTATGTGGAATGGGTAGCAGTCGTGGGCGGGGGCCCCGACGACCCAAACCCTGGACAACGACTCTGGCTATGGGGACATGGAATGTCACCTCACTGTGGGGGAAAGAGCCTGAGCTAGTGCAGGAGTTTGAGCGGTACCGACTAGAGATAGTCGGGCTCACCCCCACGCACAGTCTGGGCTCTGGAACCCAACTCCTTGAGAGAGGCTGGACTCTCTTCTACTCTGGAGTTGCCCGCGGTGAGAGGCGGCGAGCTGGTGTGGGCTTGCTTATAGCCCCCCAGCTCAGCCGCCATGTGTTGGAGTTCTCCCCGCTGAGTGAGAGGGTCGCTTCCCTGCGCCTTCAGGTTGGGGATAGGTCTCTCACTATTGTTTCGGCCTACGGGCCGAACAGTAGCGTAGAGTACCCGGCCTTCTTGGAGTCCCTGGGAGGGGTACTGGAAAGTGCTCCAACCGGGGACTCCATTGTTCTGCTGGGAGACTTCAATGCTCACGTGGGCAGCGACAGTGACAGCTGGAGGGGTGTGATTGGGAGGAACGGCCTCCCCGATCTGAACCCGAGTGGTGTTCTGTTATTGGATTTCTGTGCTAGTCACAGTTTGTCCATAACGAACACCATGTTCAAGCATAAGGGTGTCCATCAGTGCACGTGGCACCAGGACACCCTAGGCCGGAGGTCAATGATCGACTTTGTAGTCGTATCATCTGACCTTCGGCGGTATGTCTGGGACACTCGGGTAAAGAGAGGGGCTGAGCTGTCAACTGATCACCACCTGGTGGCGAGTTGGATTCGCTGGCAGGGGAAGAAGCAGGACAGACTTGGCAGACCCAAACGTACCGTGAGGGTCTGTTGGGAACGTCTGGCGGAACCTGCTGTCAGGGAAGTTTTCAACTCCCACCTTCGGGAGAGCTTCAACCAGATCCCAAGGGAGGTTGGAGACATTGAGTCCGAATGGACCATGTTCTCCACGTCCATTGTTGATGCAGCCGTCCGTAGCTGTGGCCGTGAAGTCGGCGGTGCCTGTCGTGGCGGCAACCCCCGAACCCGGTGGTGGACACCGGAAGTAAGGGATGCCGTCAAGCTGAAGAAAGAGTCCTATCGGGCCTGGTTGGCTCATAGGACTCCTGAGGCAGCTGATGGGTACCGGCAGGCCAAGCGTGCGGCAGCTCGGGCGGTTGTAGAAGCAAAAACTCGGGTCTGGGAGGAGTTCGGGGAGGCCATGGAGGAGGACTACCGGTCGGCCTCGAGGAAATTCTGGCAAACCGTTCGGCACCTCAGGATGGGGAAGCAGCTTTCTGTCAACACTGTTTACAGTGGAGGTGGGGAGTTGTTGACCTCGACTGGGGATATTGTCGGGCGGTGGAAAGAATACTTCGAGGATCTCCTCAATCCCTCTGTCATGTCTTCCGTAGAGGAAGCAGAGACTGGGGACTTGGAGGTCGATTCATTCATCACCGGGGCTGAAGTCACTGAGGCAGTTTGCAAGCTCCTCGGTGGCAAAGTGCCGGGGGTAGATGAGATCTTCCCTGAGTACCTCAAGTCTCTGGATGTTATAGGACTGTCTTGGTTGACACGCCTCTGCAGCATCGCGTGGCAGACGGGGACAGTGCCTCTGGACTGGCAGACTGGGGTGGTGGTCCCTCTTTTTAAAAAGGGGGACCGGAGGGTGTGTTCCAACTATCGGGGGATCACACTCCTCAGCCTCCCTGGTAAAGTCTATTCCAGGGTACTGGAGAGGAGAATCCGGCCGATAGTCGAACCCCGGAGTTTGAACATTTACTTTGGAATTCATCACAAAAATCCATGGGCTACATACATGTTTGCACATTTATACTGTAATGTATTCCATTAAAATATGTAGACTACATTTTTGTTGAATTATTCTGACATGTGTAAAGAACAAATTTGTAGACCACATATTTCAACATGTATTTTTGAATGTTTGTCATAAACAAATATCTAGATTACATGTTTGTACGTTTTTAATATCTATATCTATATATATATTTTTTTTTTAAACACGAGGTGATCGCTCTTTTCAGGCTAGTGCCCCTCGCCTCTGGAACGCAATCCCAGTGACCTTACGTTGCATTGAGTCCACTGAAGTTTTTAAGGGAGAACTTAAAACCTATCTTTTTAAACAGGCTTTTCATTGTTAATGTCTCCGGGGCCTCTGAGAGGTTATTTGTTGTTGTGTCGTTGTTTGTCTTTATGCTGTTGTCCAATATCCTCTGTATTTTATTGCTTTTATCTACACTGTAAAGCACTTTGTGATTGTTATCTAAGAAAAGTGCTCTATAAATAAAATTTACTTACTTCCTCACTTACTACTTTACCCCCAGCGGTAAATCCCAGTGGTTCCCCCAGTAAATAGCTACTGCACAACGTCATTGTCTAAAGCACTAAAAGTATAATATTTTAAAAAGTTTTAATGATGGAACCAGGGGTAATATTCCAAGAAATAACAGAATTAAAGTAGTGAATTTAGAGGAAAAAAAATTGGAAATTGTAAAGTCATAAATTTGCGAGTAAAAAAAAAAAAAAAAAAATTCGCTGAGATTAAATTGAGAAATATTTGAGAATGGGTGAATGAGAATGAGTGGGTTTTGGGTGTAGGTGTTTTTTTTTTTTTTTTTGGCACACACCACATCGCTTCACTTTGCAAGGTTGGATCAACCTCATCACACCACAGAAGCCACTGCTCACCTTGTGTTAGTTCAGGGCAATGTCCATTCAGTGTCTGAATGCTGATGATAATATGGTGATTCTGTGCTAAAATCATGACAGTTTCCTTATTGCTAAATCTGAGGGCAAAGTATACTTTGGTTAGGTATAACCAACCTGCAGGTATAATACACAGCAACTGTCTGGTGTGAAAGTGAAGGGATGCAGTCCCTGAACAAAACATCTTTTTTCTCATAAATGTAGGACTGTAATCTCAGAGAACATTCAAGTTTTTTTCTTGTAAATTTACCTTTTTAATCTCAGAGAATATCCTCTTTTTTTTTTTTTTTTTTACACTTTTTCTCTTTCTCATTTCACATCATCCATACAAGTGTTGTCCTTGATCAAGTCTTTCTGTTGCTGCTGCCATTAAAATGCAGAACTTCAGAAAAGTGACTGAATAATCTCAGACTGCAAACAGAATTACCAATTACCTTTACGGTATTTGTTCAGATTGAAAAGCAAACTGACAGCAGTTGCCATGAATGTAGTGTTGAAGCATTGCCTCAGATTTGTGCTTCACATGACTTGACGCTAAAATAAATAATTAAACAAAACAGCAAAATTGTATTATGACATTGACTCAAATGGCAAGTTAATGAACAAAACATTAGATACCTTAAGGATGGACAGTGTGGCTGTTTGAAGTGGTTATGATGCATCAAGTGAACATGTGAAAAAAAAAAAAAAAGGAAAAAAAGAAAAGTTTTTTATGTAAATGTTTTTTTTTATCTAAATGTTAAAATGTGTACTGAAGGGAAACAGAGCTCTATATAATTGGCTTGTATCAAGCTTAATAGTAATTTAAGCTGAACGAAGTGGATCTGCTTGTGTGAACCGGAGCTGACAGGAGGGTCTGAAAAAAGGGGAAGTCTTCAGTAACCGTCAGCAAGCACACATAATTTAATGTAACCCGCACCACAGGAAATTAATATCTCAAAGGAAGTGGTTACTACTGTAAATTGTACAGTAGGAATTGCTTTGTCAGTGAAACATGTTTACTTTCATGGTTTAATGGACACTTTTAATATTTGTATTAGGAGCAGATGGTAATATATCACTGTGATGGCTTTGACTAATGGGGGAAAGGGACGCAAGTCACCGTAACTTCTGGTAAGTATTAATCGAATATACTCTGAGTGAATAATATTCCATGTTTTTCCATTTTATCATGAAATTTCTGTTGGTTTATAAAGCACTTAAATTGAAATGTAATTTGCAGCAGAAACCAAAAATCTGTGTAAATGTTGGTTATATACGGCAGTTTTCTGAGTGAAAGCAATAATTTAAGTCCTATTGAAATCAGTCACTGTGATGACTACTTTGTCTACTGGGGAAAAGGCACGATGGTCACCGTCACATCAGGTAAGACGAAATTCAAATTTTTTCTCTAACGTGCACGTTTTGATTTAAAAACAGTTTTAGGATTTTTTAAGAAATCCAGTCGCGACTCTGTTTATTCATTTCTGGAAGACTGTGTGTTCAATGCGTTACATCCAGTCGACTCAATTGAATCTTTGGGGGGTGAAAATTGTTTTTTTGGGTCGATCTTCTAAATCCTCATCTGCAAAAACAGAGGAAGATGTGCAGAAATTTCGGAATTTCCCCTCGAGGGACGAATAAAGGAATATTGAATTGAAATGGGTAGATTGTCAAAAAAGAACCTGTCATGGAAAGTGTAGATATCTGGGAACAGGTTTTTGTATGCAGTGGTTCATAGTTTGTTAAACTGTGACTACGCTTTTGACTACTGGGGAAAAGGCACGGTGGTCACCGTTACCTCAGGTATGTCCTTTTAATATTTCTGATGGGAGGATAAAATTCCTGATCACATCATTAAAATAGATTTCATCATTTTCACGCTGTCGTCTTATCACCGGCCAACAGTATTTTGTAGTCTGGCAAAAAAAAAAAAAAAGTTGTGGCTTTTTGCGCTCGCATTAGTAGATGGAAACTTTTCATATGAACAGCTAAATAGATTGAGCACTGTGCTACTACGATGCTTTTGACTATTGGGGAAAAGGTGCAACGGTCACTGTTTCATCAGGAAAGAACACGCTTTAACTTCACACAAAACTGCTGAATTTTATTTTAATGGATGTTTACTGACTGTAATTGGTGAAGTCAGTCTAATCTAATCTAATCTAATCTAATCTAATCTAATCTAATCTAATCTAATCTAATCTAATCTAATCTAATCTCCACCGCGTCATCCCTTAAATTTAAAGGAATACTCATGATTATTGTTAAAATTGTGTATTTAAAGTAATAGTTATTTTACCGAGTAACCCATTCACACAATGACAAACTACCGTGGGTAATATTGTCCAGGTAAGTAAACCTTTGCGAGAAGAAAAACGTGAAATAATGTGATCGGGAAACGATCTACGTAAAGACGGCACTGGAGATTTCCACATCCAACATACTAAAAACTGATGCCTTCAGTGTTGTGCTTTTTGACATTGTTCATCAATTACATTGTCTTCTCTCTATTTTAACTCTCGCTTGGTGAAACATGTATGTTATGTTGAATTCTGTTTTTATTTTGGTATTATATAACGCGTTTGTTTTTTCCTTTCTCAGCCACTCCAACTGCACCAACTGTGTTTCCTCTGATACAATGTGGTTCTGGCACTGGAGACATGGTCACTCTTGGCTGTCTTGCCACCGGCTTCACACCCTCCTCACTGTCCTTCTCATGGACCAAAAATGGCGTGGCCTTGACAGACTTCATTCAGTATCCTCCAGTTCAGAAAGGCGACTCTTATACAGGAGTCAGTCAAATCCAAGTGAGGAGACAGGACTGGGAAGGACCTGATCCTTTCCAATGTGCCGTGACTCATCCAGCGGGAGATAAAGAAGTTATATGGGATCCACCACCACCACCACGTAAGTCATATATAAATGCCTTTTTAGTAGTTGGTTTGCATCGTAGAGCTGTTGACATATTTTATATTAGTAGAACAACTTTAAGTTGTATTTGTCTTCAATTAGTATCACGAGTAACTGACAAATAATGTCATACATTAATTGCTAGTTATTGGTTACAAATTAAGGTAGAGTTCAGTATCAAACAGAATACCCTTTGTGAGAGGAGTAGTAATGATAATAAACTTAATTTTAAGATCAAACAGGTAATTCAAATTACAAAAACTCATCAAAACCATTTATGTAATAAATGCAGCTCTAAGTGTTTCAAGCAATAAAAAGGAAAACGAAAAACATAAAGACATAATAATAATAATAATAATACTAATAATAATAATAATAAGTAAGAGTCATAAGTAAGTGTCATTGGTGTTATATATGTGAAAAAAGTTCATCTTTATTACTTGGTTTTGAGGGTTTTCTTGAGAAATGTTATTAGACAGACTGTACCACACCTTTGTAAATTTATCCCAAGCTCCTGTTGAAATGTGTGAACTAAATGTAAAGCAGCAATTGGTTTCATTTTAGAATGTAAACATGGAGGAGGGCACAACAAAAAATACAAGTGTCACCAAATCAAATAGCGTGACATATCTTTACATACTGTATGTTTTATTTAAAAATTGGTTAGTCTCCCTAATATACTCTCTGTCCTCTGCACCTGACCACGACCATTTTATGGCAATGTGTTCTGCTTCTTTTCATAAATCTGCGTAACCCTAGTCATGCAGATAGATGAAAAATGTGTGTTGATCATTTACATCCATGCAGCATAATCATTTGTTCGCTTGCCCGATCAATGTATATGCAGAAGTGAACATTAAAGCTCTGCTGGTCAATTATGTATTTTCACACTCGTCGTGTCCTTTTGACTCTTTCTGCACACTTTAGCAATAAGACACATTTAGTGTTAAGTTGAGGACCCCAATCATTACATGCATGTGTGTGTGCAGGTTATAAACATACGGTAATACAGAAAAGCCATGAATGAATATTGTGAGTCTATAGTAAAAGTAGATTACACTGTAGCACAGTGTTCACCTCTACTTCTGCATATATATTAATATATATTATTCCCTGCTTCCGCATATATATATATATATATTTGCGTATATGTTTGTTTTTCAGCGGGGCCTTTGCCAACTCTTACGGTGATGGTCTCCTCTGATGAGCAAAAAGAGGCTTCCTTCTCCTGCTTTGCCAAAGATTTTTCACCAGAACATCATGAGATTAAATGGCTGAGAAATAATGAGGAGATCACCAGCAAAATGTACGAGGTCACAACACCTCCTCACAAGAATGGAACACTGTTCAGTGCAGCAAGTTTTCTCACGGTACCGCCCAGTGATTGGAGACAGGATGACACTACTTTTACATGTCTGTTTGAGGGGAAAGCGGGCACCGTGAATTCATCTGTGACATACAGCACTGAATGGCCATGTGAGTAGTTTGCTGCTTTTTCTTTAAAAAAGTTGCAAATTGAATTTCAACTGTTTTTTTTTTTTTTTTTTTTTTGAACAAATGTGTTTATTGATGCTTCAAGCTTTATAAACTTAAACACATTTACAAAACCTTTCTTTGAAAAGCTTCAGATTCTGTTGTTCCATAACATTGAGAAATAACAGAAGGAAATAAACATGAACAGAGAACCTATCGGCAAGGTGTTTCCCAATTCCTATGACAGAGATAAAAACTCAAGAGAATAAAATAATTCTCATATATAGATAAAACTGAGTAAGGGACTGATGGCGATCGACACTTATAAAGAGTAGATAGACAAACAACATATTTATCTACCTCCAGGAGGGCGGGTATGTAGTAGCCTGTATATAACTGAGTCATCTTGATGCCTCATAATGTTAGTCCAAAATAAGTAATCAACGGATTCCACCTCTTCTTGAACAAAACCATGTTGAGGTTAAGCTTTGCTGTTATTTTTTCCATTGTGTATACCCTGATAAGTCGCTCCTTCCATTGATCTATTGTCGGGGGTAATGGCTTACACCAGGGCATGGTTATCATCTTTTTAGCCACCGTTACAAGGATTTTGAAAAGGTACATTCTTTCTTCACATAGAATGTTGTGGGGGAGCACTCCAAGAACAAAGACCAGCGGGTCCTTTTTTATATTAATTTGTAGAATGTTAGTAAGTTCCACCCAAATTCCCTCCCAGTACAATTTCAACTTAGGACAATCCCAGAAAATGTGTGTGTGATCTCCAATTTGTCCACATTACCTCCAGCAAAGGTTTGTCTTTGTCTTGTCAAATTTGGAAATAATAAAAGGGGTTTTAAAAAAACGGGTATTCACTTTCCAGGTGAATTCTTTCCAAGTGGGGCTGCTAGTCAGTTTATGCCCACTCTCAAATATTTGCTCCCAGCTTTGATCTTCAATCACAACATTCATTTCTAATTCCCACTTCTCCTTTATTCCCGGAGAGCCCCCCTGTACAGTTGTCTGCAGTAGTTTATATAAACGTGACACAATTTTTCCACCTTCCTCATTCTTTATGATCTTGATAAAGAAAAGTTCTAGATCAGAAGGCTGCGTTGTGAGAGACCGCCATTCAGTGTGAGACATCAAATAGTTTCTCAACTGTAGATACCTGTAAAAATCAGTGGAAATCAAACCGAAATTTTCCTGTAATTGGCTAAATGACTTCAGGATTTCACCATCAAATAAATCATCTATGAGAGTAAGACCCTTATTTTCCCAGTCCTTAAATCTTGAATCTAAATGTCTAGGTATAAAGTCAATTATCTCTGAGATTTTCATTGCCCTAGATATAGACTGAGATGCATTCAAACTGATGTTTTTTTAATTAATATTTGCTCATTTCTGTCCAATAATTGTCCATTAATTACTCCCTCAGCATGTACAAGCTATTTAGCACCAGATGTGGAAATAACGATCACTGGCCCCACACTGGAGGACATATTCTTACACAGAAAAGGAAAGATAGTATGTCAAGTCAAGGTAAACAAGCCAACTCTTGGGAAGATTTGGTGGGAGGACGAAGATGGAGAGGAAATGGTTAGTTCCTCAAAGACGCCTGTTCAAGGAAAACCAAGCACATTCAGCGTTTCACTTGACATCTCGTATGACGAATGGAGCCAGGGGATAAAGCGGGTCTGCAGGGTTGAACATTCAGAGTTCCTTGAGCCATTGAAGAAACCCTATGAGAGGAATATTGGTAAGAAAAGCCTGTGTGTAATTCCTCTTGTCATGCCATCAAACATGTTTTGAGTGTATTTTGTAGCAGAGTGCTGCAGATACTTTTATCTGTGGCAGGAGGCCTAATTGTTCTCTCATGCTTTCAGGAGGAGAGATTCAGCGTCCTTCAGTGTTTATGCTGCCTCCAGTAGAACATATTAGAAAAGAAACGGTGACCCTGACTTGCTATGTGAAAGACTTCTTCCCTCAGGACGTTTTTGTGTCTTGGCTTGTTGATGATGAGGAAGCAGACTCAAACTATGAGTCCCACACCACAAACCCTGTACCAAATAATGGATCCTATTCTGTTTATGGCCAGTTATTGGTCAGCCGTGAGCAGTGGAAAAAGAACGACATGGTGTACAGCTGTGTAGTTCACCACGAGTCTATGGTTAACACAACTAAAGCTATCGTCAGGTCCATCGAGCAAAGAACATCTGAGAAAACCAACCTGGTCAACCTCAACATGAACATCCCTGAAGCATGCAAGGCTCAGTAGATGTTATTTTGTGTCGCTGTGTCTTCTGCTGTTTGTTGAATGTTTGTTGCTAGTGATGTGACATTGTGTTTGTCTTCAATGCAGATTGAAAATCAAAATAAAAAAAACACTTTGCAACTTTGCTGATGTATGTTGTATGCAGTTCATGTCTTTATTTAACCAGTTTGTTTGAGCTCCATGTTTATTCTAAGTGTCCTGTCACAGTGCTTTCCTAATGCAGCACAGGTTTGATGTAGATATCAGCTTGTTCAAGTTTAAAGCTCTGTGACAATAACAACATATCAAACTTTCAACATCATGTAACTAGAATAACTCCTCCTCCACCCACTAAATTCAGTAAAAAAATTAAGATTAACAGAATCATATTTGTTCATGTTTAATGTAGATGGTGTATTAACACTGTTTGTGTGACTTGTCTTTGTGTATGTGTGCTTCCTCTACTGGGTCTTGCCCCACAAACACAAAACAAATGATTATTTATGGTTGAACTCATGGTTCATGGTTGTCAGTCAAATGATGAATATACTGATTCACAAGCCAAGTCATGCATGCCACACCAATAATGAGGTCTTTCAATGGCAATTCAGGGCCATCATCGAGCATATTATTATTTTATTTAACATTTATCAGTATGATAAACATTTTTGAGGAACATGCTAAACTATTAGGCCTCATGCCACAGTCTACACTGGCAATGTAATAAGTAGCAAGACATATAACCAGTACTGATTTTTTATTTATTTATTTTTTGACTGACTGACTGACTGACTGACTGACTGACTGACTGACTGACTGACTGACTGACTGACTGACTGATTAAATCTACTCTGACCTGTGAGACTTGAAAATATGTGACCCTACTAAAGGAAGTTAATAGATTTTGTGTCATCGCATTGTCATGTGATCTATTGTTCATATCTGTGTGTATGTTGTCCCAAATATTAACTGATTAATCACTGTCCAGTGCATCCAGAGTGCCTGGACTACTACCAGTGCAACACTGCCACTGAGGCAGATGACGATAACATGGGAGACACAGCCCTCACCTTCATCCTCCTCTTCCTCATCACTCTGCTGTTCACCATTGGAACCACTGCTTTCAAGGTAACAATGAGTTTATATGTGAGAGTTGTGCACAGAGAACCAGAATGAGACCACTGAGTAAATACTGTCATGTATTTAATCAGGCTGTGCAGTGGAATGACACTTAATAATAATAAAATAATAATAATAGTCACCATGTAATCACATCATAAACTCAGTAAATCTCTTGTGCATTATGAATATTTGACTACATCCTGCTGCTTTACAAAGCACTTTTTAACATTCTGAACAACAGTTAAAAGGATGTTTACCCACAACACCACTATCTCTTAACTTACCGCTTTTTATACTGTATTCCAATTTGAATTGTGATTGCAGCAAAAGCTTCAACTATTAATGATGATTTAATTTTTTGAGACATGATGAAATGAAAATCACCTTTTAAAGATAAAGAGTTTTACAGATTGTGCTACAAAGGTGTTGAATTAGCTCTGAGGCATATTGAGTGATGTGTCAACTTAAATTCAACATTTTGAACCATAAAATCTTAAGACTATTGTCCTGAACTGAATCAAATTTGGCAAATACTCACTGGGGCAGTTGTAATGTTTTGTTTATACATTTACTTTGTGAATCATGAGGAAATTGAATGCATGGCGCAATGACTGCACTTTCAGGATTCATGTGTGTATTTTTATGTTTTATGATGCAGCAATGTTGTAATGGTAATGTGGTGACAAACGGCAGGAATTTGTTCATTTTGGTGGCATTTTACTAATTTGTATTTTTATGTTGTTTTTTTTCTGTCTTTTCAGATTAAATGAAATGAGGTGAACTCTGTAAAAAAAAAGTATTTTTCACACATTTTTCCATATATACTCAGGCTGTCATGTAAGTCATCACAATTGTCCTTTTTCCTTTTGATTACGAAAGCTTTGTGTCTTTTTTAAAATAAATTGTTGCTACTGAAACTTTTTTCTCTCTTACATTATTTTGAAATGTTTCATGTTGAATATTGTTTCACCTATAAAAGTTCAATGCATAATACTAATAGCAGCAATATTCATTCATTAATAAAAAAAAAACCCATTATATTTCATTACATGTCGTTTAATGTACTGCTTTGTTCATCACCTCTCCAGCACCTGGAGTCAACAGCCCGTGTTCAACTCAATATGTAAATTCACAGATTTTACACTTGGTTAGTTCTTGAGTCTATTAATAATACAGAACCAGAACTAAAACCTTTACAAGGTCTCATTTTACATGAGAAGCCATGTAAAATCTATGTGACAACATATACAAATTGATATGAGATATTTAAATGTGCCCTGTTTCTCTTACTGGTATGACCACACCTCACACCTGGTGTCTGTGATGCACCGTTGCGCTCTGCATTGTTTCACTTCTGTATTTTGGTACTTTTTTGAGACCTGGGTGTACTCAGTGCTTCCGCTTGCCGCTAGACCTGATCACTGTGCCCTGTCACGCTGCAACATCTGTGCAACAGACCTTCAGTGCTTTCTCCGCCTGACCCCACCAGACACTGTAAAAGTACAACTCTGCCATCTATCCTAAATACAAAGACATTACACTTAGAATTGAGTCAACATAGATGGTTACTTGACCAAAAACTGAAGGTATGTACAACTGAAGAACTTAAAGCAGCTCATATTTTAAAAATGTCGACATCCAACGTTTAGAATGAAGCAAGAAAAACCAAAATGATCTCTTATCTATCTCAGGACAGGAGGCCATTTCTCCAAACATCACATTGCACCCTGTCTGGGAAGGAGAATTCGGGACATCACCAGTCAGGCTCATCTGCACACTCAGTGGCTTCTTTCCAGAGAAACTAAGTGTGGTCTGGCAAAAGAACAAGCAATCCCTAAACACAGCACAAATCCAAAGAAAGATTCAAAGTGTGAAGGAAGTGGAGAAAACGTTCAGTCTAAGCAGCGAGATTGAGCCAAATATGAAAGAGTGGGCAGATGGTTCAGATTTTACATGCAAATGCATTCACAACGACAGAGAATTCATGAAGACAATAAGTATTTGTCAAAGTAAGTATCTGCACTGTCTCACAGCACAATACGACAATTCTTGATGATATTTATAAGATATAAGTGCATTTGTAAAAAATAAAAAAAACAATTAAAAAATAAGTAGTTTGCATTAGATTTACTTTTTTTCTTCTTCTCTGTAGTCCATAGAAGCACCCTTCCATCGATTCAGGTGGAGATTCCCAGCTTCAAGACAGTCATGATGACAAAGTCCGAGGTGAAGGCAACATGTTCAGTCCGTACTGTGTTTGATGTCAAGCTGACCTGGCTGATGGATGGAAGACTCCCATTAAGTAGTACGGTGACCCAGGTCAAGAACACAACCCATTTAATGAGCACTCTGATGATTTCCTCACGTCAATGGAAACAGCTGAAGCTTGTAACATGTAAAGCTCAACATCGGTGCCTCTCATCTACCGAGAAGATAATGCATGTTTCAGGTAAGTGGATTAGACAAAATAACATTTAGGTGTGATATGAGAGTGGAGAAATAATTCTACTTTGTTTTTTTTGTCTGTCATCCAGGCTCTGAAATTACTCCTCCATCAGTGGAGATCAGGAGATCTCTCCCACATTTGCTGAAGGGACACAGTGCAGTGCTGGAATGTGACATCATCAAACTCTCCACCAGTGACCTTTATGTCGCCTTTCAAGCAAATGGTGTTGATATCTCTGACAGACAGTATGTCGAACTTCCTGAAGCCCCAGGCCTCCATTCAATCAGCAGACACTTCACTGTCCCTCCAAGTCACTGGAAGAAAGACACAAGTTTCACCTGCAAAGTCAATCAAGGCTTCTCCAGCAACTTTGAGTCAAACTCCACTGGAAATATCTTTGGTGAGAAGACTTTTTCTGATTTCTCTCATTTGTAGTTGAATTTATCTTGATATTTTATACTTTATGAATCTGTTTAAGTTACTACACTGAAAAACCGATGCACTGATTTGTCTTTCATGTAGTGGACCCATCAGTAGAGCTCCTTCTTGTCCCCAGTGAAGACTCAGGACAGCAGAGGCTCTTTTGCTCTGGATGGGGCTTCAACCCTCAAATTAAATGGTTTTCTGAGTCTCAGCAAAGATCTCCATCAACTAATGACATCAGCATGGGTGCAGATGGACGCGTGTCAGTCACCAGTCGACTTCATATCCCTCAAACAGAGTGGAAAACAGGGAATGTCTTCACTTGTGAAGTGTCTGACAAATCTCTGAACAAAACAGTTAAACAGGACATCAGCCTCTGTTCAGGTGAAGTTCAAACACAATCCACGGTCATATTAATACATTAAGTGCAGAATAAATACTTGCACTATATTTCAGAATCATCCATAAAGCATATGAGCCTTATTTCTCATGATCTTTACTTGACAGATGCATTGTCTCCCTCCATCATGTTTTCTTTTCAGTCACTCCAGCATCATCTCACATAGTTGGCGTGTATGTTCAGGGACCGCCACTCCAGGTGTTTCAGAACAAGGAACAGGTAACTATCACCTGTCATCTGATCGGCTCTCCACTTCATGATTTCACTATCAACTGGAAAGTCGGTGGGAACAAATATTTTCTCAATGTCCATATGGAGCCACCAGTGAGACACAGGAATGGGACAGAGACTTCTAGGAGTTTCCTCAATGTGTCAGCAGAGGATTGGCACGCATATAAACAAGTGTCTTGTGAAGGAAAGCATCGATGTTCCAACCAGAGCTATGAGGACCATATAAGCAAAGACAGAGGTAGAGCTATACATGAGAAACATTTGATTCTTCATCATTGCATCTGATTTGTAGATCATTTAACCAAGAAACAAATTTACTTTTGTCTTCTTTTTGTGTTTCTCAAGAACTGTATCCACCAACTGTGAAGATAATACAACCAACTGACTGTGAGTTGTCTATGTTAGACGCCCTCACACTTCTTTGCCTCGTTTCTGGATTTTTCCCGTCTACCCTCGAAGTGTACTGGGAAGAGACTCCCTGCAACTCATTACACGAACAGTCCTGCGTGGAAATATACAGGCAGCAGCACTTACTCAATGAGCAGCAGGCTGAATGCATCCAAAACTGAAGACAAAGAGTCTACGTATTCTTGTGTTGTCAGACATGAGTCATCCGAAGCACCTTTTGAAAGCACAATCAAGGATGTGTTTGGTGAGTTTGTTACAGTATAATGGAGATATTGCGAACTGATCAAAATGATGAGTGACCTTTTCGTATCGTAATTAACAAAAGGCAGAGTACAAAACTTTCAGGCAGCAGCTTCTCAATTTCATCTTTCTCACCTGTTAAAATGGCAAAGCAGGTGATATCAGCTTCACAGTTTTGAAGCAGGACCTTCACTATTTGAATCAAGTAGCTTGTGAAATAAATTCCTGTCAAATTTAGAAGGCTTCAGCTGTTGGTTCATTGTATCAAATGTAAAGGTGAAGCAGAAAAGAAGCATATCGCTCTCAGAACATTAGCTCTCATTTTGACTCTTTCTAAAATCAAAGAATATAAATGTTCCTCAGATGTTTTTGTTCCATGTCAGTACTCATTCATTACAATAACTTTTATGACTGTTTTCTCAGCCACAGTGAGCTACAGTGAACCTTCAGCCACTTTGCTGCAGGGCTCTGGTGAACTTGTGTGCCTGGTCTTTGGCTTCAGCCCTCCATCCATTCGCATCACTTGGTTTCTTGATGATACCAAGGAGCTGTTCGTCTTCAACACTAGTGAACCCCACAGAGGCCCAACCAGAAAGTTCAGCATCCAAAGCCACCTTCATCTGTCTCAAGTCAACTGGTTACCTGGAGCAGTCCTCACCTGCAGAGTGACACATGCAAACACCACCCTATCCCTGAATATATCAAAACCAGGTGATGGTTCATCTATTGGTCTTTTTTGCACATTACAGATAATACGTATTATTTGTGTCTGTTTGGTAACTACCTGCATTATTACATTAATACCTCTTCCACTATTCTGAAAATAAATGTAACAGTTCACTGGCAATTTTATTTTATTTTAATTTTATTATTTAATTCTTCCACAGACATCATGGAGGACTGTAACGTCTTTGGTGATGTCATGCATGCTGATGTGAATGAAGACGTAATTGTGGGAAGCTGGTATATGGCTTTCACTTTCCTTCTTTTCTTCTTCATTGCCATCATCTATGGAGTCTTGGTTACTATAATTAAGGTAAGATATAGCAGTTGTAGTAGTTTGGGTATTTAAATGAATCTTCCAGTTCAGTATTTCATAAAACTTGTGTGGTTCTACGAACTCTTTTTTCTAGAATATTAATATTTTGGGGTGGTTTCATTTTAACGTTTCTTGATATGTAATTTCAATTTAACATTTCTTTCTAGGTACAGTGTGTGTGTGTGTGTGTGTGTGTGTGTGTGTGTGTGTGTGTGTGTGTGTGTGTGTGTGTGTATCGTACTCACCAAAATTGTCACCAGATCCTGATATATTCTTTTTGTTTTCTCCTTTTAGACTTCATGATGACCATCACAGGACAAATCCCATTTTATGATTCAAATATGAGAATTTTTAATGGCCTTATTAGCTTTAAAGTGGATTTAATGCATTGTCTTTTTCTTTTTAGGTCTTTGTTATTATATTTTATGGAATTATTATTGTTATTGTTCTTAATATATTTAGTTAGATATTTGGTGTGGCATGTATATAATAAATGTCTGTAAAAGGAAATGAGAACTGAATAAATAAATAAAGACAGATGAAGCTTTAAATTTGGACATTGATTTTCCTCATCGATTGCAATAAAACAAATGATGCTGATACAACACAAACTGAACTGCACATATTCAGAATTGTATGCCCGTTAATAAGTCTACCGGAAAAATACTGGAAATTGTTTCAGCCAACAAAGTATAGAAAGAGAGACATAGAAAGATCAAGAACACAAAAAAGGACACAGAAAACAAATAAAAATCAACTAATATGTACATTATGTACAAGAGTTTAAGAATACTGTTCCCATTAAAAAAATACCATTGCCATGCTGAATTGCACATGAGAAAAACACTGTTGCCTCAAAAATATCAAATTGCACAGGAGTCAAAGTTCGATAATAAATACAGTGTTTGTACCATTGCACAGTTGAAAAACAGTACAACACAGTAAAAAGTGTGCCATGTTGCACAAGATGTAAAGGATATATGCACATACCTGAACTAGTTGTCCTCAAGCACTCATAGCTATCTTTTGTTGTCTCATTTGGCATTTATCTGGTATTGCAAATAAACTGCTCCTATTATGGCATCTAAAGCCAGTCACAATGTGATGTGAAAAATAATGCCGCAGCTCCTCTTATATACACTAGATGGCAGTCAGTGTTGAATTTCTCTCTCCTCCGTTACCATAAGAACACTCTCATATCTGCTTATCTTATTGATCTGAACTGACGAACACTAAAACCCTGGACTGAACTCGAGTTTTATACTCGCACCCTTTGTGAGCTCACTTGACCACACTCACAGAAATTTTGGTACTCCCTTGAGGAAACTTCAAATAGACAGGGTTACTGTTGCCACAGCTTATAGTTATATTGTTTGATGAGCTTAATAAATTCTGTGTATTTGGTAACTTAATTTACTCTGCTTCATTGTGGTGTTTTATATTCGTGAAATTGCTCACGCTGTCTGTGAGGATGTGTGTCTGCTGTGTGCATGTCAGCCGCTTCACGCCTGGATTCACACTGAGATGCAAATAAATGCAGTGAAACATGAGTCTCTTGCTTCGAGGAAGTTTATTTGTAGCTTTGACGGTTTCTACAAAGTTTCAATGCTACAGGTGTGGTCCCAGAGGTGCAGAGAGATGGGGGAAGTGACTCTCGAAAGATGATAGGACATTTAAAACCCTTCAGAGCTTAACTGATGACAAAGGTTTATGGTGTGTTGACTTGATGTGGTGTTATTTAAAATGTTCTTAGATCCCTGCATTGTGACTCACACGACAAAAAAATCATCAAAAGCACCATCACTCACATTTATACTCCAAACCATATTTATTATAAGTATCATATCTATTAAAATAATGATGAAAGCAAAAATGATAAACAAAATGACCAAACATGAAAAGCAAAGATTTCAGTCAAATGACAAAAGGCAAACCACAAATAGAATATTTAAATGAAGACCTGTAGAAGTCTCTGCTGTGGATCATCTCATCCTTTATTGTCTCTTCATCTGTAACAAAAAAACATCAAACAATGGATCAGTTTAATCTGGAGTTTGACTTCGCTGGAGATTTGACACCCAAATGATCTCTGTGTCTTAAACAGAGCAGATTTGCTGCAGGTGACTGATGTTTTGTAGCTATCATATGAACTGTTGGACTGGATGGTTGATTTGTTTGAAGAACATTTTTTAAGAACTTGCAACAAAAGCTTTATCCTCACACAGCAGGACCTGTGACTACCTGTGAGTTGTTGCTTGAAGATGGCCTCTGTCATGTGTGTCATTCATTCAACAGTTCATCTTTATGTATGTGTGGTGGAGCATTTAAAACACACAAAGCAGCACATTTTCTGTGGTTGGAGACGCTCTTCACTCTGCTGTTGCTAAATGTTCATCAGCCACGCATGAGATGAGAAAATAAATGGATGCATTCATTTGGTCTCCCTTGTCAGGATCATGTTCTCTGCACAAAGTGGACCAACCTGGAAAAGTTGGCAGTCCATCACAAGCACAGACAGAAAATCACTAACTGTCAGATGAATATCTGCAGACAGTTTAGAGTCTTTTCTTCTTCATTCTTGTCAGTGAAGATGAGAAGAAGCTGTCGCACCCACAGAGAAACTATGCTATGGTGAGTAAATCGCTGAGAAAACTGAGCAGAAAATTTTAAAGCTTGTAGTCTTCAGTCCTCAGAAAAGGCCCGCATGTTTACCTTGCGCAGGCTGAATATCATGCTATAGACGAGAGAGGATATGAAGAGGAATATGAAGGAGGAGGTTGTGGACCACAGACTGCTGAACTCATCCTCTTCAACGGCATCGTCTGTGCAGCTCAGAGCAAAACTCAGATTTGACACTGGATCAACATCTAAGAAGAGGAAGGCATACGTGGTTAGATGACAGGTGTGTGTGAGTGTGTGTGTGTGTGTGTGTGTATGTGTGTGTGTGTGTGTGTGTGTGTGTGTGTGTGTGTGTGTGTGTGTGTGTGTCTTGAACTGGAACCAAGCATTATTCACTCGTGGATCACATGTCGTATGTTTCTCCAGTTCGACAGTGAACAGTACAGTGTACTACTGTGACTTTGCGCTTGCTTTTCAGCTTGTTTTAAAAATACTGATGTCATTCATGAAGGTGTCACACAAATGTATCCATGCAACATTTATTTGAAACAGTCAGCACACACTGTTAGACACTGTGACAAAGACAGATTGAAACACAACACGATGACGAACAAAACTACACTGACATGTTGACTCTTACTTGTACAATCACAAAGACTGCTGACAGCACAGAGTGCACAGCTTCCCGTGGCAGAGACAGAACAACACATGAGCACAAAAGACCACATTTAAAGCTGAATCTACTATTTGTCACATTCAGTCGAGTTACCCTGGGCCTTAGACACTTCTCGCACTGTCATGGAGTCATTGCTGCCAGTAGGCCAGACGTTGCACTCAAACTTCAACTCCGGACTGTTCCACTTTTCCTTGGTGGTGGTGTAAACACTTGTAACTGAGTAGCCATTTTTAGTCTTCTGTGGGAGGAAGTTAATGCCATCGTCATAGATGCCAGTCTTTTTTCCACTGTATTCTGACCAGGCGATGTAGTAATCCTGCTGCACAGGACTGGTGACCAGGCACACCAGAGTGACCTCAGCTGAGTCTCCTTGCTTGATGACCTCCTCTGGGAGGATGTGGACCGTCACACTGGGCTTCCGTCCATCTGAAAGAGACTCTCAGTTTACAAAGGAGGATCATATATAAATTTTATGTTTGCTTCACACAGATTATAAGATGTTTGTATATGAAGGGTGGCTGCCTCTCCAGACTTACAGATTGGTGTTCTACCAACCAGTCTCCATCACTCACTAACATACCTCCTGGCTGGACTGTCAGATCTTGATTGACTTCAGTCATATCGTCTCTAATGGCAGAACAGCGCACTTTGTTGACTCTCAGCCACTCGGTGCGACTACGTGTCATCGTGCTGGTTTTGATTTTTCCTTTGGTTGATTCAGCAATGTTGTCGGTCACCTTTTGCCCATCAATTTGCCAAAAGATCTTAATTTCATTTACATCAGTCTCACTTTGTCCAGTGACGATGCACTCCAGCTTTGCCTGATTGCTGCTGAAAATGTCTTTTGGACTTGGTCGGTTCAGTGTCACTGTGATAGGAGCTACATAAAGGAGAGCAACAGAGAAAGACATTTCTTAACTTTTGGAAATTCAGCACAACAGCAAAGACTCATTCTGTGTACTATTATATCAAGCACAGTGTTAAAATACAGTAGTATTATGTAATGACTGTAGTGGCCATGTACCTTTAGAGGTCTTCTTTGTATATATTTGTTCTTTGTGCGTGAGGAAGAAAGGGAGCAAATGGAAATTTTAATTTGAACATTTTAACTGACATCAGTTCATAATTATTAATTTTTGAATTTTAAGAAAAACATGCAAAATACCAGACAGATGAGGATAAACATGACAAACAGAAATTATTACTGAATATTTTCAAAGAAAATCAAGATGAACAAGGTGTCGCATGCAGACTCATCGGCATAAGAGAACCATGATAGGAAGATAAAAATCACATACTTTTTTGCACTTTCACACTGTTTTGGCCTCCAGGGTGAGTCACAGAACAATCAAAAGACTTCCTTGAATCCCAGTCAGATTTTGATACTTGGACCAAACTGACTCCTGTATATTTGCTGTTTCGCTCTGCTGCAGGATATTGTACAGAAGTCAGACTGGTCCCACTGGCATCGGTCCACTGGAAAGTCAGACTTTTGGGGTAGAAGTCGTGTGCAAGACAACCAACAGTGATTTTATCATCAGGTCCAGATGTCCACTGAACCAAAGGGAACAGAGTTGGTGATACAGCTGTTGCTGTGAAAGAGGAAAGGTTAATATCAATATAGGTCAGTTTAAAAACACAGATGATCTATAGCTTATAAATATTATTAAAAGAAAAGAACATGCTCCTTTGTTATCTTTATAACCATGTTATCATTATAACAATGACAGACAGAATCAGTGTCACTGTTAATGTTAAAATGTTGCTGCTGAAGCATTAAATAATCCTCGTCTTTTCCCTGCTTGGATGGCTAACCAACAATGATTTTATCTCTAGTCCCAGAGTTGCACTGACCCTAAGGAAACGGTCATTTTTTTGAAGTTTAAAATAATTTAAATACTAATTGACATACATTTTCACAATCAATTGCTCACATAATCTACTTAAATTAGTCTTAGATTTCTAATTATTTCTTTAAACCTCAAAATTAAAATATGCAGGCCCAAAGTGTTCAATATTATACATATATGCTTTAAAAATCTATTATTTAATTATATCTCATAAATGAATAAATCTTGATTAAATGATATGGATTACATCAGTAAGTTAGCAACTGTGGCCGTAGCCAGTTTGATATAATTTCTTTGATAAGTGAAAAATAAATTATTATCATTGTTGTTGTTGCTGTTGTTGTTGTTGTTGTTGTTTCACAAAAACGAACAGAGTAGAACTAAGCCTTCCATCAACATTTAAAACCAGAACCACCACACTGCTCTGTGTGCTCAGGACTATGGAATTTTAATGAGAATTATTAGTACTATATACAACATAAAAGCATGTATTCAATTTGCAGTTATTTAATGGAAACACATATTGACCCTGTATCTAAACAAATATAGAATGTATGTATGTTGTTGAATGTTGAATGTATGTTGAGATTTGTAACTTTTTTTTTCTTTTTTTTTTTAAGCAGGTATGATGGAGTACGATCAATATCCACAGTCATACAAAATGTTTTGAAGAATAATGTGAATAAAAAGAATCTGCTCCATTGTGTAAACTCAGTGTAAACAAGACCAGAAATTCAACTTCTCTACCACCATCCAAAGTAAAATAAGCCACGAAAAATCTAATGTAGGTGTGTAACTTACCTGAAGATACTGTGACTTCAGTCCCAGGACCCCACTGTTCGAACGCGTCACAGTGCTGCATCTCCATTCGCTGCCTGAACAAAAACCTGACGTACCACAATAATTTATTAAAACCTCACAAAGTGTTTTGAATACACAGAAGTACTGGTCAGTGTCAGGCCCTGGTCTCATCCTATGAACATGTATTTTGTGTTGATATTCAATCAGTTCTTACACTTATGATTAACTGGAAGATAATATTTACATCTGTGCACCAACTGTGACTTTAAACTACTGATAAATGAACTTTTAACAACTAATCTTCTTATTAAAAATAAGAAACACAGTAGTTACCTCATATTCCCATGAGAAATCCTTTGTCCTGTCCTTTCTTTCCATCACAAGAAAGAGAGTGTAAGATTATTGCTTGGAAGGTTTTTGTATGGCTCTATATCTCAGTGACCCTCCAACCCAAGTTATCACTATGACAAACTCAAATACAAAAACCAAACACTGTTTCCTGCACTGGAGACTCGGGGGACCTGTGTTTTCAACAGTGGGTAAGAACAAAACAAAGCTTCAATGCTAATCAATAAAAATATATGTAAGGTTTAGTGCTGTCAATCGATTAAAATATTTAATCGCGATTAATCTCATTAATGTCAGAGTTAACTTGTGATTAATTGCAAATTAATCGCACATTTTTATCTATTCCAAATGTCCCATTAATTATCATTTTAATACTCTTATCAACATGGAAAAGTGGATAGGCTTGCTTTGTACAAATGTTTTTTTTATTGAAAACAGCACCGTGTAGTGTTACAGTATATTTCACACTAACATTCTCACTTTGAGCAGTCATTCACATTTGAATGAATCAAATCTCACATAATTTAACACTGTCAACAAACAGATGGCAAAAAAAACCCAAAAACCTGGTAACAAAAAAAACCCTTCAACAATCCTTTCTAAGGGATCAAAACAGGGTGATACAAGATGAAGTTACAAAGTGCACATCATTGTAAACTAGGACTTAAACTAGGAGCCTATAGTGCAGTTAAACCATGGCTTAAACTTTCCTTTATTAAGTTTCCTTTGAACATACAAGCAGTCAGACTATAATGCTCTTCTGTTCATTCACCAGAGGCTTATCAACCCAGCCTCTTAATTCTCTCCAGAAAGAATGAACATTACTTGGCTATGGCTGCAGTAAGCTTGTTCTTAGTTGCGGTATCCATATGCCTCTGTCGGAGGCGGCGAAGAATTCGCATTCGCCGTGTGTTTGGCCATCAGGTGTTATTTCAGACTGGATGTGCTTCAGTGATAACTCATTTCACACCAACAATACACACAAATAACTTTGGTCTTGTCAGTTGACCCATCTGGCAACTTTTTGAAATTAAACTTTCCATTCAGAATCTTGTTCGCATCCATATCGGCATTTCATGCTTGACATCCACACAAACCAGTAGCCTACTTAGCCTTTACAGCTAGCGAGCAGACACGACCAAACACGTGTGTGGGACAATTGTTTTGTTTGGATCCTGTAGTTTTCCTTACATTAGTGGATTTGCGTTAACGTGTTAATAACGCAAAATTTTTGACAGCACTAGTAAGGTTACAAGTTGGTGCATTTTCATTTTGTATTATACTTATTTTTCATTCTGTTTATCAGTATTATTATTTTAATTTACACCCATGATTATCTTCCAATAACATAGCATGGTATATATTTAACCAACATATTGCATTATTAAAAACTGCAATCTTGCTTAGAATTTTGTATAATCTGGTCCTTTTGGCAGCCATCAGTAGATACAGTATGATGGGTCAAGAAAGACAAAGATGATATTTTGTTGTATTTTGTATGGGCTTTACCCTTATTGTCCCAATTTGCTTCAAACTCATGCATGGGCGCAACTATAAAGACTTTCCGTCCCACCACTGTGTGCTGTGCAGCTGAGGACAAGTTGTGACAGAAGTATAGTGTGGACAGATGCATCACATATTCTGAATTAGGGCTTATTTTTAAACTTGTATTAGGTGGTTTTGCACTTTCTGTCAGTCACTGTCACACTGACATACAGTATGCTGTGGTTTGTGTACAGCTCTGTGGCTTCCTGTTTCACTGTGGCTTTCGAGCACAATAATAAACAGCAGAGTCTTCAGTCGTCAGGCTGTTCATCTGCAGATACACCTGGTCCAAGTTGTTGTCTCTGGAAATGTGGAAGCGATTCTGTACTGATCTGGAATAACCTCGAACGTGTCCACCTGCAGCAGAAATACGGGCAAGCCACTCTACTCCTTTTCCTTGAGCTTGTCTGATCCAGCTGATATGCGAATCATCATCTGATATTCCTGCATATGTGCAGGTCAGTTTGTGGGATTCTCCAAGCCCCTTCACCACTGGCTCAGATTCGGTCAGACTCTTACTGCTAACACCTGGAGAGAAAAGCAGTTTGATCACAGCAGAGCCAAACATAAACCTTGAGATAGAAAATAAAGAGTTCAGAAGTGTGCATTCACCAGAAATCAATGATAGCATCAGAAATATTATACATGTAGTTAAAGTCATAGTGAAAATGTCTGTTTGTCTGGTTGGTGGTTTGGTTTGTCTTCAGTTTGCTGTGAAGCTAAATAAATATGGACGAGGGCAAGATTTTGCATTGACTCCTCCTCACAGAGCTGAAAAAAGAAAGAATGTTGCACTGAATGTAGCAGCTCAAACAACTGAATGTCCTGACAAGATAACAAGATATTGTTTCATTTTCCTGACAGATTTATGGAACTTGCAATAAGAATTTTTAAAAAAAGCAACATAAAGTTCCACAGTGATAGAAATACATCCAACACTGTAATATCTTCTAGATTTTTCTAGATTCTGTTTTGATTTGAACACTGTATTTTTCAATAACTATGTGCTTACATCACGTAAAGACTTGTTGTAGTATATATGCATTCTGCCAGTGACAGGTGAGCTTAAAGGTGAACTGCACAAGCTGAAAATTGTGCTTGTGCTGCCATCTACTGGCATCTATGTGCATTGCCTCCAGTCAGCAAAGGACAGAACTTCTATTATTATTGCCTGACACCACATCACAGAGGTGTGGTCACAAATGCAAAAGACTTGAATCGTTCAGCCCACAGAGGTGCAACACTGCCTTTCTTCCATGCAGGATTGATTGAATTTGATGGTGAAATAAACTGAAGGATTGGTTGAGAAAATTCTCCTTCAGATAAATAAACTATTTACAAACCCTCTTGGATAAGCTGGATTATAGATTCAGCTACACAAAAGTTAAAGGTAGTTAAAATTAGCTCAACCATCAACATTACAGCAGCATAATACAACATACACATTAAAGCAGTGATATTAATCCAAAAATATCAGATATGCCAGTAAAAAACTGACAGGGATCATTTTACTGCACAATGAGTACTTTTATTTTATGTACATTTTGCTGATAATACATGCTTTTACTTACAAAAGGTTTTGAATGCAGGACTAGTGGAGTATTAGTACTTTTATTCAAGTAAAGGATCTAAGTATTTACTGTCAATAAATTCCAAAACCTTTGTGAAGGCTGTGATTCATCTGCCGCTGAGAATAAAACCTGCCCTCTCATAAAACAATAATGACAATAACAAAAAGTGCAACACTAACAGCAGAAGACGTAGACGTCCATGTCTTATTGTTTAACTGCAGCCAAATGCATCCTTGTAGGTCCACTTGCTGTAATGCAGTCGCAGTTCAGTGAGTGTCAAGTTAAATTTTGTGTGTGTGTGTGTGTGTGTGTGTGTGTGTGTGTGTGTGTGTGTGTGTTTGCGTGTGTGCATGTGCGCACATGCGTGCATGTGCGTGCTTTCATGTGTTAGTTTCTTTAGTTGTTGTCACATTTTCAGTTTAGTTTAGTTTGACAGACCTAGCTGATCAAACCCATAAGCCACATTACATGTATTTGTTCGAGTGTTTTTTATTTAGGTAGGTATAGGTAAAATGTGGTGATAATTACAAAAACTATAACTGTTTTGATCCAAGCTAAAGATTTTTTTTTTCTTTTCTTTTTTTATGTTGTCACACATGTTTCTGTTCCTGAGTAGCTGTTTTTCTCTAGAGGTTTCTTTCTACTGTATGTCTGCAAACATCTGCAAACACTGAAACCATTGAAAGTCTTTTATGGAAACCAGCAGCATCAGACTGAAGTTTTTACACAATTTACATAATCCTGGCTGCTGTATTTCTGTCTGTAGAAATACAAGAAGGAAGTACAGGAAGTGGGCAAATAAATAAATAAATAAATAAATAAATAAATAAATAAATAAATAAATAAATAAATAAATGTTGAACCTACAACAAAGCTGTGCTCATATGTTTGAAGTGAATCAAACAGGAAAACAGCTCACATCATATTTAAAGTGTGTTTTAATGATTTGAAAACATGCTAAACACACTGTAAACATGGCTTGTTGGAAGCTACATTCTTGGTGGTTGCTCCTTTTGTTTCCATGGCTGCACATCATCATTGTTAGTGCAACCTTGATTTTAATTAATATGTTTTACACTAAGGGCTGCACGGTGGCGCAGCAGGTAGTGCGCGTGCCTCACAGCAAGAAGGTTGCCTGTTCAATCCCCAGGCGGGGCCTTTCTGTGTGAAGTTTGCATGTTCTTCCCGTG